>NW_015386935.1:227825-234848 GCF_001527695.2 Protobothrops mucrosquamatus
TTAAATGAAGTGTTTGAAAGAATCTGAATTTGGCTTTCAGTATTTGCCCTGTTTCTGCCTTTTAAAGAATACTGCATATTAAAGTAAGAGTTGCATTTATTTTAGGATCCCTATTATGTGCTTCCTCCCCATAGCGAATTATGGGTTTACTTAATGACTATGGTATTTGTTTAACCAATTCTGTGTTTGCTTTACAACTCTGTGAAAAAGATTGTAAAATCAAGTCCAGTCACATAGTGATCCATTTTACGACCGCCATGACTTACTACTATCATTGCCAGGCTCAATTATGGTTGTAATTTGAGAACTACCTGTTTATAAGCCCTTATTTTGAAGGAACTTAAAATCCAGTTTTATTTTGCTTCTGTGCATTTTGACTGGCTTTTTTTATTAGATTGGACTCACTAAAAATAGCTCTGAATGAAGGATCATATAATTCTTTTATGAAATTTTTTTTAGGTAAACTTACTTCTGAGGAAAGAAGTCTGCCTCTTCCTTTCATTCTGTCCTTGATAGGGAATCCACTGACGATCAGAAGTCAAGGAAAAAGAGGTTGAGAATTCCTTTGCTATGGCTGAATGGGCAGAATTGAAGGTCTTTTGCAGGGTCTAAATGAGTATATGAGGAGTTCGAAAGCATGCAAATGCAAGTAGATAAATAGGTACCACTTTGTCAGGGAAGGTAACAGCATTCCATGTGCCTTTGGCGTGTAGCCATGTTATCCACATGACCACGGAAAATGTATTTGGACATGACTGGCTCCCTCGGCCAAGAAACAGACATGAACACTGCGCCCTAGAGGAGTGGACAAGGAAATCTTTACCTTTTTATTACAATAGGAGCTCAATTTGTTTATGATCTCTTGTAAGTTCTTTGGAATTTAATGATCAGATGTGCAGGCTTATAAACAAATTACATTATAGTGTCCTCTTTCCCACAACCCCAAATTTGCTTTTAAATAGGGATGTCATAAAATGTAAACATGGGCTGGTTGCTGAGCAATCAACATGTGGTCATGTGACTGGGGGGGTGGACATCAGAACTTAGTAACGGGGTCATAATGAGACTGGGGGAGGTCTGTTGTATCATTGAAGGATTGCTAAGTGACCAGTCAAGGGCTATCTGTATAGTTGGCAGTTAGACCCAATTTACAGAAGTCTGTGATTCAATCTTATGTCCTGTTTCACCTGAGCTGATATCCTGAATCACCAGGTGAAGGCTACTGCCTTAGCATAAACATGGACAAAAAATATTAGCCTGAGATAAGTTAGTTTCTTTTCCTGTTTTTTAGACATCAGAATTGACTTTGGTACATACGCAACAGATCATATGAATTGTATGCATATGATTCAGATCAAGAGGATTATATTTTGAAAAATATGTTATCTTGTATGAAGAGAACATAAGTCTCTCTTTCTTTTCCAGCAACCGTCTATCAGAGTTAGGTTTCCGTATTTTTTTAAAAAGTACAATATGTGTGTAAGACCGAGGGAGGGTATTTTGAATATATGGAAACATGTACAGTAGTTATTCTGCAGTTTATAGTGGATTTTTCCAACTCTGTCATTCTGAAAAAAGTAACCACCAAGTGGTTTAGTGTCGGATTACACTCAACTCTGGTATTTTTTAAATGTACAGTTTTTATTAAAACCTTTAAACCAAACGTTAAAAGCTAACACAAACTATTAGAAAGTAAGGGGGACAAATAAAAAAAATGGCAAGAAAAGGAAAAATGTTAAAAATGGAAAAGAAGAAAAAGTATAAAGAAGTGCTTCCAATATTCTTCACAGCATTTATAAATACAAATATATTTTAATCTCTCTTTAAAGTTACATCATATTGCTCTCTTTTCTACAATCAATCCTGTGTGGCTATAAAACCCACAACTCTCGAGTCAATTCTATCATATTTTGTAGGAAACAGAGTGATTTGCTTTCACGTGTTTCTGGCTTTGAGGTAAAGGCGTATGTCTGGAACTGCACGTGTTTACTGGCATTGCTACTTTCTCGAAGAATGGGTAACGTTCCGGGATTTTGAAAATGAAGTGAGAACCATCCATTGGCAACAGGGCTTTAAAAAGAGTTGTTATACAATACTGCTGTTTAATAATGAAAACATGATTCCTGATTATTAGGCAATAACTGTTAAATATTTAATATCTAAATATATCCAAGAAAATGTTCCTGGTCGTTTTAAATGTTCAAATATTCATTTTACCAGGCACAAATATGCATGTTTATTTATACTCCATTGGTGCTGCGGTTCAGTTTAGTTTTCAACTTGTTGTCTATATCCCCTCCCAGAGCCCCAGAACTTCCAGGATAAGGCACGCAAATACTGAAGATGTCCCTAACGCACATATATTTTTACCATTCTCTGGTGCCTGGTTATAAGTTGTGTTTTAATGATACGGGTTTAAGGGACATTTTTGTTGTGTTTTGCTTGCATGTAAATGAAGGATCGCAAAGAATAGGTTTGGCATTCTTCCTTTCCAATACTGCAGATTGCAGTAGTAGCTGACTTAAAAGCTTGTTTCTCATTCTCTGATTGATTGATTTATATCCCACCTTGATTACTTTATAAGTAACTTCAGGCAGCGAGCATACCTAATACTCTGTCTGTCCTCCTCCTATTTTCCTCACAATAACAACCCTGTGAGGTAAGTTGGGCTGAGAGAGATGACAGGTCTAAGGTCACACAGCTTGCTTTTATGGCTAATGTTACTTAATCTTTTCCATACATTTCCTCCTGATCCCTATAGATACTGAGAAGGTGGTTATCTGCAGATATTCAGTCTTCTACAGCAGAGGTCCCCAACCTTTTGGGAACCAGGGACCAGTTACGTGGAAAGAGGTTTTTCAGTGAACTGGTGTGGTTTTGTGTGCTGCCTGCATCCCACGGATGGGGCTTTGCTTGTTTGTGTGGACCAGTTGCTGGCATGCCGCGGCCTGGTACCGGTCCACGGACTGGGGGTTGGGGACCTCTGTTCTACACGCTAGCCCAAATACTAAGTATTCACCAAAGGAACATTCCACTCCTTTTATTCAACAGGGATGGGTGTGAAAACAGTAACACATGTACAGGTAGTCCTTGACTTATGATCACAATTACGCCCCAATTTTATGTTGCTAAGTGAGACAGTTTAAGTGAGTTTTGCTCTATTTTTACAACCTTCTTTGCCACGCTTAAGCGAATCATTGCAGTTGTTAATTTAGTAACACGGCTGTTAAGTAAATCTGGCTTCCCCAATGATTTTGCTTGTCTGAAAGTCGCAAAAGGTGATCACATGACCACTGAAACCATCATACATATGAGTCAGCTGCCAAGTTTCTGAATTTTGATCACGTGACCCCGGGGATACCGCAATGGTTGTAAGTGGGGGAAATGGTCATAAGTCACTTTTTTTCAGCGCTGTTCTAATTTCAAATAGTCACTAATGAATGGCTGTAAATTGAGGACTACTTGTTTGCTTTTGGAGGAGCTCTTTACAGCCTTTGCTGCCTGTCCACCATCTTGGCTACTTGTAATTAAACCTTGAAAGATTTGATGTATTGTCATTCATACTTTTTACGAATATGGAAAATATGGAAAAGGTCTTGTACTCTTCCATTTTTGGGGGGAGGAATGGAGCAGAATTAAAAAACGAGGAACTTATTTTTTTTCCTCTTATGCTTTTTTCCATAGCCCCTTTTCCTTCTTCCTTAATTTATTCCTCATGGTTGGAGGCTTCTTGGTAGTGGTTTGAGCTATGATAGGGCAGAAGTTTCATTTCAAAATGAAACACTATTTTTTTTTCTGTAAATGAAAATTTTAAAAACATCTCTTTGTTATTAAACGGAGGTGACCTGGGGATAATATAAGATAATATATTATTTGTTTTTATGTTCTATAGTAAATCTTATTTAAGAGACTAAAAATTATCTAAAATCTTAACAGAAACGGCTCTTTGGAAAATGAAGATGCTATCTTGTACAAGCAAAATCAAATGCAATGCTTTAAAAGTGTCAAAAGTAAGGCGTTTTTTTTATAATCATAGTGAAACATGTGGTTGTAATTTTTAAAGTACTTTCAAGATGAAAGTAGAACATAGGTTAATATTTCCATCTTCATACCTGCAATTTGCATCATCTCTAGAAAGAAAGCTATCCACTTGTGAGCTATATATTGAAAGCGCATGAATTAAATGTCATGCCGCATAAGAGTTTTAAATTAGCTTGATTTTATTTTACTTATTATCACCTCCTATGAAGTGTGACATTGGGTTTTCCCTTTTCAGAAGAACAGAGATGTATAGCCTGAGTACTTGCTTTGCACTATGGCAGATGCTTTGGAAGGGTTACCTTCCTGACATTTTAAATTTACAATTCAATTTCAGCAACCTTTATATATCCTGCAAATATTTAATATGTTTAACTGATTGCCATATCTGCCTGTTACCATTTTTTTCCTCTGTATAAACATTTTAGTTAGTTCTGAATGTTGAATGGATTCTGATTTTCATTCATGCAACTCTGTTCTGTGGGCTCTGGTTACAAATCTCTGTAGGTAGCACAGCACTGTGAAAACGGAAGGTTCTAGGAAGCACCGTTCCTGAAGACCATTCTTTTTGACCGTAAACAGATAGTCCTCAATTGAGCCCAAATTTTCTGTTGCTAAGTGAGACATGTGTTAAGTGAGTTTTGCTCCATTTTACAACTTTTCTTGCCACAATTGCTAAGTGAATCATTGCAGTTATTAAGTTAGTAACCTGGTTGTTAAGTGAATCTGGTTTCCCCCGTTGGCTTTGCTTGTCAGAAGATCGCAAAAGATGATCACATGACCCCGGGGTACTGAAGCCATCATAACTACGAACCAGTTGCCAAGCATCCAAATTTTGATCACGTTACCACAGGGATGCTGCAGCAGTCATAAGTGTTAAAAATGGTCATAAGTCAGTTTTTTCAGTGTCGTCGTAACTTTGAATGATCACTAAATGAACTGCTGTAAGTACCTGTACAGAGATAGCTGACGGTGACCTCATGGTTGAATTATTGTAATCTGTTATATATGTGCCTCCTCTTCAAAATTGTTTTAATGCTCTAAATTACATTATCTCAATGCGTGTAAGAAGTGCTTCTGTGTACAGCAGCTTGGCTGTAACTAAAGGTCTTAAATAACCATCTTCAAGTACCTTTTATAAGGTAGGACAAATAAAGTTTTAGGGCCACTTGGAATTTGATATCCTGTTATGGATGCTATCATAAAATGGCTGTCACAGGGTTGTGACCATTTGAAAACTACGCAACCTAGCCCTCCCAAGATGTATTCTACTATCCTATTGGTATCTTTGCTTCTTGTAATTCCACCTTTTATAGAGCTGTAAGACAGGACCTTTTTTGTAGAGGCCCATGGGAAATAAGCTTAGCTTTGTCAGGGTTAACTTTGGAAGTACTCTAACCCATTTATTCAGAACTAAAATATCCCTTCTGTTGGCAGGCTTTTTTTCAGAAACTGAAGCTTCAGACAGGTAATATTTAATGCAATGTCATTTTGGAAAGAGTGTGTGTGTGCATACGTGTTTATGCATGAGAGAGAGAGAAATGTGCTGTAATGAATCTTCATTTTTATGTGATTGCTATGTGAAAGAAATTAGATCACTTTTGAGAGTTAATTTAAAATTAGTGGTTTGCCATAACTATTATTCTCATGTGTGTGTGTGTGTGTGTGTGTGTGTGTGTAATAAAATAAGGTGATCACCAGGATAAAATCATAAACACAAATGTTTAATCTACAAAACCAAGCTTTCGTCGGCCACACTACCGACATCGTCAGGGTATAAAATGCTGGATCCAGGAGTCTGTTTTTATGTGGCTGGCTGCCTTTGCACTTTGACCCTGGATCGGGTCATTGGTCCGCTCATTAGCATCGGCTGTGTAGTTCTTAAAGGGGCTGTTTCTAAAGTTGTCCTCTCCTCTCCAATTGCTGTTGTTTTCTTTGTGTGTGTGTGGGTGACGGGTGAGCTCCTGTGTGTGTTAATGGGTTGCTAACCGGGCGTGTCTTTGGAATGGCTCACCCGTTAGCGAGAGAGAGAAGGGGGGTGATAAGAAACAGGAACAACGAGATGACCAACCCCCAGGAGTTTACACACGGGCAAGGAAAGCAACAGGGCTGGCAAATAGAAGAACAGAGCTTGAAGCACACACCCTAGATAGCGCAGCAATACAGAGGCAAACTAAGATGAATGAGGGGGTGGGGAGGGACGACTGGGAGCAGTTGAACAGCGGATCTCCAGGCACCCACACATGCACAAAGAAAACAACAGCAATTGGAGAGAAGAGGACAACTTTAGAAACGGCCCCTTTAAGAACTACACAGCCGATGCTAATTAGCGGACCAATGACCCGATCCAGGGTCAAAGCGCAGAGGCAGCCAGCCACATAAAAACGGACTCCCGGATCCAGCATTTTATACCCTGATGATGTCGGTAGTGTGGCCGACGAAAGCTTGGTTTTGTAGATTAAACGTTTGTGTAGACTAGGACATCCAGGAAGGGAAGTTGGTTATTAGCCTCTGTTTCCATGGTGAATTGTATTTTGGGGTGTAGGTTGTTGAATTGTGTGAGGAAGTTGTCCAGTTTTTCTTTCCCATGTGGCCATATTATGAAGGTGTCATCTACGTACCTGAGCCAGAGTTTGGGTTTGTGATCAGATTTTTCTAGAGCTTGGGTTTCAAAGTGTTCCATGTAGAGGTCTATGTCCTAGTCTACAAGAAATCCAATGGCTCCCTAGGACACACCATCTACCAGAAGAAAACACACACAAACCGCTATCTGTACGCACTCTCATACCACCACCCAGCACAGATCAACTCCGTAGCCAAGACACTCATCTCCAGAACAAAACGCTTAGCTGACGAACAACACCTAAAAACCGAACTACACACTCTCACTAACGTACTAACATCCAACGGATTCCAAAGAAATAAGATTACCAACCTAATCCAAAAAGAAACCCCCACTAAAATCCAAGACAGAGAACAAGAAAA
>NW_015386935.1:235586-241597 GCF_001527695.2 Protobothrops mucrosquamatus
CCGAGCACAACAAAGCCCCCACCCAAACAGAACACTCCCCCATCCAATCAGAGCACAGCCAACCCCCCCATCCAATCAGAGCACAGCCAAGCCCCTTAACCAATCAGAACACACCTCCACCCAATCAGAACACAGCCAAGCTCCCACCCAATCAGTTCAAACCCCACTGGCAGTTAAAAGGAAGAAACAGCTGCGATCACACATTACTCCTAGAAGCACGAACCTGAAAACACCAGCCTGAAGATGACGAATGGGACTTCGTTGAAATGCCGCCAAGACACTTCCAATTTTACGCGGGAGAAAACCCGAATAACCAAAGACCTACATACAAACACCAGCAAAAACCTCAGAAAACACACACACACACACACACACACACACACACACACACACACACACATATATATATATATTTGTAGATTTTCACGGGTACAGGTATGCAGATCTTGGCGTATTCGGGTCTTTTCCCGTGTAAGATTGAGAGTATCTTGGCGACGTTTCGACAAGGTTCCACTCGTCATCTTCAGGCTGGGGTCTTCGGCTTCGTGCCTGTGTGAGCAAAGTGTGATTGGAGCTGCCGTCTCTCTATAAATACTGGTGGGGGTGGTTGGAGTGCTGGCTTAGTTGCTGTAGGTAGATTGGTTGGCTGTGTGGGAGCCATTGTTTGTGGATTGTTTGGCTGTTTCGTAACATCCTGAGTAGTTGAGGTGCTGGCTGTGTGACCATTAGTCTTTTGTGTTATAACGACCTGGGTAATGGGTTGTGTGATTACATCCTGAGATCTAGTGTAGTGATATCCTGAGTTTTGTGTTGCAACATCCTAGGTGGTTGGCTGTGTTGTAACATCCTGAGCTTTAGCATTGTAACCTCCTGAGTTCTGCTCTGGACATCACATCACAGAACTAAATATATAAATAAATAAATATATTTATTTCATAAGCAAAATTCATCACTACATAAAATCACTGTAAAGCACAGGTATTATGACAACTGGAATATATATGCCTTTTGAGAAACTGTTATAGTAAAACTTGTTACTCTGACTGTTACGGCTGCTGTTCTCATATATGATACTTGCTGGATATCTCATAAAAATCAAAGCCCATAAACACTTTAGGGATGGAGAATTATAGCTAGGAAGTAATGTATTTAAAAAGAATTTAAAATCCAGCATAAAAGTCATGGCTAGAATCCTGGACCAAACCAGGTTAATTTCATTTGAAGTCTGAAGCACATTTAAATAAACATTGGCTAGCAGCTGCAGGGCTAAATTTCTGTAATACCCATAGACAAAGTTTGCAGCATATATTTCGATAATTTTAAGAAAGGATTACCATATAGGCATGTGCCTGTTTTTGAAACAAACTATCATCAACTGTTAAGGTTTGCTTCTTAACTTGTGTTTTTTTTTAAATTGCAGTTTTAACTGAAATGGAAAGCTTTTTTGTCTGTAATTATTCACACAAAATTTATAAATGGTATAGAGCCGTGGTGGCGAACCTATGGCACGCGTGCCACAGGCGGCACACGGAGCCGTCTCTGATGGCACACGAGCCATTGCTGGGCCGAGCTGTTCCCTGCTCCTCGTCGCACATGCACAGCTCTCCACGCACGCGCAGTCTGGGAATAGGCGAGGGGCTATAAAAGGAGCAACTTTCGGCGGAAGCAGCATTTGCTGCAGCGAGAGAGCGAGCACAAGTCGGAGTGGACAGCGAGCGAGCGAGCACGAGGCAACAGCTTGGTGGCCACACCCACCCGGCACCCGGCGATGCATAAGTGGGTTTTGGGTTGCAGTTTGGACACTCGGTCTCTAAAAGGTTCGCCATCTCTGATATAGAGGTAGTCCTCGACTTACTACTGCAATTGAAAACAAAATTTCTGTTGCTAAGTGAGACATTTGTTCAGCGAGTTTTGCCCCATTTTCTCGCTACAGTTGTTAAGTGAATCACTGTAGTTGTTAAGTTAGTAACATGGATGTGAAGTGAACCTGACTTCCCCCATTGACTTTGCTTGTCAAAAGCTCAGAAGAGGGAATCACATAATCCCAGAACACCACAACTATTTTAATAGTTCCCAAGTGTTTGAATATTGATCACATAACCATGGGGAGCTGCAGTGCTCATAAGTGTTAAAAATGGTCATAAGTCAGTTTTTTCAGTGTCATCGTAAATTTGAATGGTCGTTAAATGAACTGTTATACGTCGATGACTACCTGTATTTCAGCAGTATTAATGAATAAAGTTTCTGAATTCTTTTAGGATACTAGATACAAGTGGAAAGTATGTGCGTAGAAAGCCATTCTATAGTAAAGTGGGTTTATTTTGCTAATAGCAAATAAATAGCAAAATTATTTAGCCAAAATAATTCTTAATCTGTTTTTCAAAATTAAACAACAGTAGCAGTAGTTTAATTAGGGCAGTAGCTTTTCTTGTGGTTGTTGCAATATTTCAAAATGACTGGTGAAAGAATTCCATAAGTAAGAACTTGTCATAGAGTTGGCTAATAACACTTTGTACAGTAGGTAACCACTAATATGCCACCTTTTCTTTGGGAGAAGCAAGTATATTTTTCTGTGTTAGAGAAACAGAACCAAATTTAGTGAGAAGATGTTTGCATACTCCTATTTTATAAATCCTGCACAGGCAATTTTTTTTAAAAAAATAGCATTAAAATAAATATTTATGAGTGTGTGTAAGCATTCATTGTTTTCAGATTCATTTCCCCTTCAGCAAAAGTTCTTTATATATTTAGGTGATTTCATAACAATTTCTGAAAATGCTCTGAAATAACTTCTGAAACTTGGTAAGGCCTTTCACTTGTGGAAATTCTACCCCTGACTTATTCAGCAGTTTCCCATATCTACACTGCTGTAATACAGAAGCTGAGATGTAAATATCCTGTACGTTTCTTCTCATTCTGAAACTCTTTTTAAAAATAAACTTTTCAGATTTTTTCCCCCTAAACATTCAAAACATTTGGTCACTAGGGTAACAGGGAGAAAAATGTAAGGAAATAAGGGGACTCCTAGAATTTGCTTTTCAGCCTTTCATTTTTAAATCAAAAGCATAATTGAATGAGGAACTGAATAATAATAAAAATGTATCTGAATAATATGGAGAAGTTTTTATTTTTTATTTTTATGTATTTAATTTCTATGCCAGCCATCTCACTCTGAAAAGTGACTCATAGAATAACAGAGCCTGGAAGAGACCTTGGACCCTGGGCATATGAATTAAACAAACAAAGAAACAAATAATAACATTGACCCCATGGGTTTCAGTATTGACCACTTTGGATAACTTTGTGATAGATGAATTCAGAATTAGAGTAAGCTGAATGTCACCTTGTGTTTTAGTGCCTCCAAATCCTATTACCATCCTGACCTCAATTATGTTTCGTTAAAATATTGATATTGATATTTTGCATTTCCACGTGAAATATCCTAAAATTATTGGTAAACATCTAAGAATAAATATTGCTGGTTAATGTGGTATATATAGGTAGTCATTGACTTACAAAAAATCATTTAGTGACTTTTCAAAGTTACAATGGCACTGAAAAAATTGACATGACCATTTTTCAAACTTTTGACCATTGCAGTATCCCCATGGTCAAGGGATCAAAATTCAGATGCTTGGCAACTGACTGACATTTATGATGGTTGCCGTGTTTCAAGGTCATGTGATCCACTTTTGCGATTTTCTGACAAGAAAAATCAATGGGGAAGCCAGATTGACTTAATAACCATGTCACTAATTTATCAACTGCAGTGATTCACTTAACAACAGAAATTTTGGGCTCAATTGTGGTCATACGTCGAGGACTACCTGTACTCAAAATATAATGTGGCTCAATGTATGCTAATGGGGCACCATAAGAGTCTGAATAAAAAAGCTGTGCTGGATCATGTTAGACCATCTTAGAAACTGTAGGATTCTCATAGTTTATCTAAAAAAGCAGGAGAGATCTGTGCCAATGGGGACCAATGAAACAATTCACTNCCATTTTACAACTTTTCTTGCCACAATTGCTAAGTGAATCATTGCAGTTATTAAGTTAGTAACCTGGTTGTTAAGTGAATCTGGTTTCCCCCGTTGGCTTTGCTTGTCAGAAGATCGCAAAAGATGATCACATGACCCCGGGGTACTGAAGCCATCATAACTACGAACCAGTTGCCAAGCATCCAAATTTTGATCACGTGACCACAGGGATGCTGCAGCAGTCATAAGTGTTAAAAATGGTCATAAGTCAGTTTTTTCAGTGTCGTCGTAACTTTGAATGATCACTAAATGAACTGCTGTAAGTACCTGTACAGAGATAGCTGACGGTGACCTCATGGTTGAATTATTGTAATCTGTTATATATGTGCCTACTCTTCAAAATTGTTTTAAAGCTCTAAATTACATTATCTCAATGCGTGTAAGAAGTGCTTCTGTGTACAGCAGCTTGGCTGTAACTAAAGGTCTTAAATAACTATCTTCAAGTACCTTTTATAAGGTAGGACAAATAAAGTTTTAGGGCCACTTGGAATTTGATATCCTGTTATGGATGCTATCGTAAAATGGCTGTCACAGGGTTGTGACCATTTGAAAACTACGCAACCTAGCCCTCCCAAGATGTATTCTACTACCCTATTGGTATCTTTGCTTCTTGTAATTCCACCTTTTATAGAGCTGTAAGACAGGACCTTTTTTGTAGAGGCCCATGGGAAATAAGCATAGCTTTGTCAGGGTTAACTTTGAAAGTACTCTAATCCATTTATTCAGAACTAAAACATCCCTTCTGTTGGCAGGCTTTTTTTCAGAAACTGAAGCTTCAGACAGGTAATATTTAATGCAATGTCATTTTGGAAAGAGTGTGTGTGTGCATACGTGTTTATGCATGAGAGAGAGAGAGAAATGTGCTGTAATGAATCTTCATTTTTATGTGATTGCTATGTGAAAGAAATTAGATCACTTTTAAGAGTTAATTTAAAATTAGTGGTTTGCCATAACTATTATTCTCATATATATGTGTGTGTGTGTGTAATAAAATAAGGTGATCACCAGGATAAAATCATAAACATAAATGTTTAATCTACAAAACCAAGCTTTCGTCGGCCACACTATCGACATCGTCGGTATAAAATGCTGGATCCGGGAGTCCTTTTTTATGTGACTGGCTGCCTCTACGCTTTGACCCTGGATCGGGTCATTGATCCGCTCATTAGCATCGGCTGTGTAGTTCTTAAAGGGGCTGTTTCTAAAGTTGTCCTCTCCTCTCCAATTGCTGTTGTTTTCTTTGTGTGTGTGTGGGTAACGGGTGAGCTCCTGTGTGTGTTAATGGGTTGCTAACCAGGCGTGTCTGTGAAATGGCTCACCCGTTAGCGAGAGAGAGAAGGGGGGTGATAAGAAACAGGAACAACGAGATGACCAACCCCCAGGAGTTTACACACGGGCAAGGAAAGCAACAGGGCTGGCAAATAGAAGAACAGAGCTTGAAGCACACACCCTAGATAGCGCAGCAATACAGAGGCAAACTAAGATGAATGGGGGTGGGGAGAGACGACTGGGAGCGGTTGAACAGCGGATCTCCAGGCACCCACACATGCACAAAGAAAACAACAGCAATTGGAGAGGAGAGGACAACTTTAGAAATGGCCCCTTTAAGAACTACACAGCTGATGCTAATGAGTGGACCAATGACCCGATCCAGGGTCAAAGCGCAGAGGCAGCCAGCCACATAAAAACGGACTCCCGGATCCAGCACTTTATACCCTGACGATGTCGGTAATGTGGCTGACAAAAGCTTGGTTTTGTAGATTAAACATTTGTGTAGACTAGGACATCCAGGAAGGGAAGTTGGTTATTAGCTTCTGTTTCCATGGTGAACTGTATTTTGGGGTGTAGGCTGTTGAGGTGTGTGAGGAAGTTGTCCAGTTTTTCTTTCCCATGTGGCCAGATTATGAAGGTGTCGTCTACGTACCTGAGCCAGAGTTTGGGTTTGTGATCAGATTTTTCTAGAGCTTGGGT
>NW_015386935.1:242855-282873 GCF_001527695.2 Protobothrops mucrosquamatus
GGGCCAAGCTTTCGTCAGAATCCTCTGACATCATCAGGGCCTTAAAACAGCAATCTGGAAGAAGCCTTTATATAGCGTTCGCAGCCTGCATCCGGCTCCTGCTACGCGTTAACGGACCCAGCTGTTCCTGCCGTATCTGGAGCAAGGCACCTACGTCAACATAGGGGATCTCCTTGAGTGCCTTGCGCTTTCTGTTCTCCGCACTCTCCCTCCGGGTGGGGGAAACCCACAAATGTTTAAGCTATATAAAGGCTTCTTCCAGATTGCTGTTTTAAGGCCCTGATGATGTCAGAGGATTCTGACGAAAGCTTGGCCCATTAAATTTTAAAGTTTTATATTCCTCTTGGTGTTCGGCTTTCATGCAGATCTTGGCGTATTCGGGTCTTTTCCCGTGTAAGATTGAGAGTATCTTGGCGACGTTTCGATGAGGTCCGACTCGTCATCTTCAGGCTGGGGTCTTCGGCTTCGTGCCTGTGCGAGCAAAGTGTGGAGCTGCCATCTCTCTATAAATACTGGTGGGGGTGGGTGGAGTGCTGGCTTAGTTGCTGTAGGAGTGCTGGCTTAGTTGCTGTGTGGGAGCCATTGTTTGTGGATTGTTTGGCTGTTTCGTAATATCCTGAGTAGTTGAGGGGCTGGCTGTGTGACCATTAGTCTTTTGTGTTATAACGACCTGGGTAATGGGTTGTGTGATTACATCCTGAGATCTAGTGTAGTGATATCCTGAGTTTTGTGTTGCAACATCCTGGGTGGTTGGCTGTGTTGTAACATCCTGAGCTTTAGCATTGTAACCTCCTGAATTCTGCTCTGGACATCACATCACAGAACTAAATATATAAATAAATATATATATTTATTTATTTCATAAGCAAAATTCATCACTACATAAAATCACTGTAAAGCACAGGTATTATGACAACTGCAATATATATGCCTTTTGAGAAACTGTTATAGTAAAACTTGTTACTCTGACTGTTACGGCTGCTGTTCTCATATTTGATACTTGCTGGATATCTCATAAAAATCAAAGCCCATAAACACTTTAGGGATGGAGAATTATAGCTAGGAAGTAATGTATTTAAAAAGAATTTAAAATCCAGCATAAAAGTCATGGCTAGAATCCTGGACCAAACCAGGTTAATTTCATTTGAAGTCTGAAGCACATTTAAATAAACATTGGCTAGCAGCTGCAGGGCTAAATTTCTGTAATACCCATAGAC
This sequence comes from Protobothrops mucrosquamatus, assembly GCF_001527695.2. Classification (NCBI taxonomy): domain Eukaryota; kingdom Metazoa; phylum Chordata; class Lepidosauria; order Squamata; family Viperidae; genus Protobothrops; species Protobothrops mucrosquamatus. Next base: position 244,073 of record NW_015386935.1, read on the forward strand.
AAAGTTTGCAGCATATATTTCGATAATTTTAAGAAAGGATTACCATATAGGCATATGCCTGTTTTTGAAACAAACTATCATCAACTGTTAAGGTTTGCTTCTTGTGTGTTTTTTTTTAATTGCGGTTTTAACTGAAATGGAAAGCTTTTTTGTCTGTAATTATTCACACAAAATTTATAAATGGTAGAGGTAGTCCTCGACTTACTACTGCAATTGAACACAACATTTCTGTTGCTAAGTGAGACATTTGTTCAACGAGTTTTGCCCCATTTTCTCGCTACAGTTGTTAAGTGAATCACTGCAGTTGTTAAGTTAGTAACATGGATGGGAAGTGAACCTGACTTCCCCCATTGACTTTGCTTGTCAAAAGCTCAGAAGAGGGGATCACATAACCCCAGAACACCACAACTGTTATAAATCGTTCCCAAGTGTCTGAATATTGATCACATAACCATGGGGATGCTGCAGTGCTCATAAGTGTTAAAAATGGTCATAAGTCAGTTTTTTCAGTGTCATCGTAAATTTGAATGGTCATTAAATGAACTGTTATAAGTCGATGACTACCTGTATTTCAGCAGTATTAATGAATAAAGTTTCTGAATTCTTTTAGGATACTAGATACATGTGGAAAGTATGTGCGTAGAAAGCCATTCTATAGTAAAGTGGGTTTATTTTGCTAATAGCAAATAAATAGCAAAATTATTTAGCCAAAATAATTCTTAATCTGTTTTTCAAAATTAAACAACAGTAGCAGTAGTTTAATTAGGGCAGTAGCTTTTCTTGTGGTTGTTGCAATATTTCAAAATGACTGGTGAAAGAATTCCATAAGTAAGAACTTGTCATAGAGTTGGCTAATAACACTTTGTATAGTAGGTAACCACTAATATGCCACCTTTTCTTTGGGAGAAGCAAGTATATTTTTCTGTGTTAGAGAAACAGAACCACATTTAGTGAGAAGATGTTTGCATACTCTTATTTTATAAATCCTAAACAGGCAAAAAAAAATTAAAATAGCATTAAAATATATATTTATGAGTGTGTGTAAGCATTCATTGTTTTCAGATTCATTTCCCCTTCAGCAAAAGTTCTGAAATAACTTCTGAAACTTGGTAAGGCCTTTCACTTGTGGAAATTCTACCCCTGACTTATTCAGCAGTTTCCCATATCTACACTGCTGTAATACAGAAGCTGAGATGTAAATATCCTGTACATTTCTTCTCATTCTGAAACTCTTTTTAAAAATAAACTTTTCAGATTTTTTCCCCCTAAACATTCAAAACATTTGGTCACTAGGGTAACAGGGAGAAAGATGTAAGGAAATAAGGGGACTCCTAGAATTTGCTTTTCAGCCTTTCATTTTTAAATCAAAAGCATAATTCAATGAGGAACTGAATAATAATAAAAATGTATCTGAATAATATGGAGAAGTTTTGTTTATTTTTATGTATTTAATTTTTATGCCATTTATCTCACTCTGAAAAGTGACTCATAGAATCACAGAGCCTGGAAGAGACCTTGGACCCTGGGCATATGAATTAAACAAACAAACAAACAAACAAACAAACAAATAATAACATTGACCCCATGGGTTTCAGTATTGACCACTTTGGATAACGTTGTGATAGATGAATTCAGAATTGGAGTAAGCTGAATGTCACCTTGTGTTTTAGTGCCTCCAAATCCTATTACCATCCTGACCTCAATTATGTTTCGTTAAAATATTGATATTTTGCATTTCCATGTGAAATATCCTAAAATTATTGGTAAACGTCTAAGAATAAATATTGCTGGTTAATGTGGTATATATAGGTAGTCATTGACTTACAAAAATTCATTTAGTGGCTTTTCAAAGTTACAACGACATTGAAAAAAGTGACATGACCATTTTTCAAACTTACGACCATTGCAGTATCCCCATGGTCAAGGGATCAAAATTCAGATGCTTGGCAACTGACTCACATTTATGATGGTTGTCGTGTTTCAAGGTCATGTGATCCACTTTTGCGATTTTCTGACAAGAAAAATCAATGGGGAAGCCAGATTGACTTAACAACCATGTTACTAATTTATCAACTGCAGTGATTCACTTAACAACAGAAATTTTGGGCTTAATTGTGGTCATACGTCGAGGACTACCTGTACTCAAAATATAATGTGGCTCAATGTATGCTAATGGGGCACCATAAGAGTCTGAATAAAAAAGCTGTGCTGGATCATGTTAGACCATCTTAGAAACTGTAGGATTCTCATAGTTTATCTAAAAAAGCAGGAGAGATCTGTGCCAATGGGGACCAATGAAACAATTCACTGTAATCTAACCTTATAGGTTCCTATAATGAAGAGTAAGACATATAGGATCCTTTTATTTATTTATTCATCATGGGTAACCTCAACCAGTCCAGATACGGAAAAGGTTGACGTAGATTCTTGATTCTATGAATGGTGCATGGTCATTCTTAGTTGTCCAATAATTTGGTGAATTCTGATCATAAAGGAAACTCTGGTATGATTTCTAGTTATATGACCCCGAATGTGTTTTTATCTTGTTTTCCCCCCTATATTGAGAGCTCTCTATAGTCAATTAAAAGGTGTAGGGCACCTAAATCAAAGCAAGTCGATAATTTAATCTACCTTAATATATTTGCATCTATAACATAAACGTGGAGTGAAGTGCGTCCACTGGGGAGGTGAAAAATGTTTCACTTTTAAACTGTTTTGAATGTGAAATATATTCTTTTGTTTGTAATTTCCAGAAGTGTTTTGTACTTGAAGTGTTTCATAGTCAGAGAGAACCGCTTTGAGGCAGCCTATTCTACTTTCAGAACAGCTGTATTTGCATTCAAACCAAAGCATTTCTCAAAGGAGGGGCATTTCCAGTTTTAAATAGTGTGATTCAAAACATTTTACACATGCCTAGTGTTCACTTATTAATTTAAATTGCCATTTCCCGGAGAACGATTACATTTTAAAATTTTAGCATTGAAGAAGTACATTTGTTATTAGCCCTGTTCAGAAACTTTACCAAAAATTAAACAGTGTAGAATCATCATTCATTTAGATCAGAAATGTTGCTGAGTTATACCTTATTGAGGTTAGATGGAAAAAAAATCCCTGAATTTGATGACTAAGTAGGGTACTCTGTTTTTTTTATCTCAAATTAATTGGCAATCAGTTGCCTTGACTCCTCAGACATTCTTTCTAGTTTTATTGAGGCTGCATTTTCTTGAGTCATTATGAAAGTCCTATAATCATTAGCAAAAGAAGATAGTGTTGATTTGTTATCCAAATCATGTACAGGATAATAATGGTATATCTACATGTAGGCACAGTTTCGAAATACAGTGTCAGTTTTCTCATTTCTTTATTCACCCGTTTTAGGTTTTTTGTTTTTTTTTAAATCCTTTTAAAATATGAAGCTACCTGCTAATTTTCCTTTGAGCATTGGCTTCCCATTAGAACTTTGCAAAAAAACAAAAAACAAAAATATTAAAAGGTCTCATTCTGTTCTTAACAATTTGAACAGCAGTTGTAGGAGCTGACCATTTCAACAATATTAACAAAAATCCCTTTAAATAGGAACTCGTCAGGTATTGACTTCTTAGGAAAATAAAATCCACTGCACAATTTAGCTGCTATTCCCTGCCTTAATTTTTAGCAGTTAATTTATTGACAAAATCAAAGCACTATGGATCCTAGCATTTCCCCCCAATTAATTTAGTAACTAAATAAAATCAGTGAACACCTCAGCTATCCCCTCCCCCCACCTCTGAAAACTAGCAGTTTATTGATTAACTGAAAATCATTACAACTCCTGGCCTTTTCTTACTTCCTGTCTTTATTTCCAGTATATTATTTCATTTCTTATAGTAGTTTATAAGTCAATTGGTTTTTTTAAATCTGTGTGCCATATTTCTGCAGTAGCTATTAATGCTTGGAAGCTTAGAATAGTGATACAGGGTTGGGTGTGGGTGTGTTCAATTTTTTTTTCCCCTCAAAGCCCAATTTGTCTGTACAATGCTTTGGGTTTTCTTTGCCAAGATATTGTTCCTGCCAAACTTTGGTGGCCTACTTTTCCCAACAGGGTTGTTGTAATGGTTAGATTCTAGCTTGAATATTCTCAGGAAAAGGATGAATTGCAAATATAAAACATAATGATACTTCAAGGTATTAGGAAAAACCACCTAGAGAAATTCCTGGCAAAATAGTTGAGAAAAGGAAACTCATATCCATAGCCATGGTAGCGAGGTACAAATTTGGGAAGAAATGGACTTGTGCATAAGCTTTTTATTTGCAGCAAACCTACATTGAAAGGAACTATCCTAAATTATTAACTTGGCAGCATCTGATGGGGAGAAATACACAGTTAACTTTTTCTGAGCTGACACATAAGTAGGCAGAAATAAATTTCTGTAAGTTGCATATCAGGTAATTTCTGAGTTTTGAAATCACATGTACAGTTTTATGGGGTTTTTTAAAACTTTATTTTATCGTTACCTTATCTTTATGACTGTCCATCTTGTATTTGTGACAATAACCCCTTTTAAAGTTGTTGGTTACTTTAAAAATCAATTAAAAACCAAAATGGGGTTGACAGCATGTGGATGATAGCTGATGAAATAAGCCTCCTCTTTGTGTTTATTTCTGGGGAGAGAGTTGGGTTCTTAAGGTTGCATGCCTATCAAGCAAATATTCACAAAATGCCAAAGACTGTTTGGCAAGCACCAAGTATTTCCCTCATTCTGCTGAATTCCATTGGGAAGGTTAGTAATTCCTCATCAAAGGACCACAGCCTGCAGTTCATAAATCATTTTCTTCAATGTCATGTTTCTAAGTTTTCTATCTCTTCTTTGAAAGAGCTTCTTCATCTTCCCAAAAGATAACAGTATTGGAATAATTCCTCAGAGTGAATGTAGATAAGCACACAGATGCTTCTCATCTGCAATTTTGTGTGCACTGAATTTTATGCAGGTTGTGGTCAGAGGTAGAATTGGGTTCCCCAAGCATTCTTGTTTGACTTGTTTCATGTTCAGGAAAATTGGGGTAAAGTCCTACCTGTTTAAGGCAACAGAATCCATGTGGTATTTTTTTTTTGTAGTTGGTTGATTCATTCACCATACTCTTTATAAAAATCAGTCCAAAGTATTTCCAAAAGAAATTTTAAAATGGAGTATAAGAGTGGATCTGAGTAAAGAATGCAAACAGAAGAAATGCAATAATACATTTTGCGTGGCGTGAGGCTTAGCTATCTCTGAGACCCCCTACTCTAAATAGAATTTTTCTTCTCAAGAAGTGCCTACAGGGAATACTTGCTGAGAATCCTCATTCCTTGTGAAGTATTGTTATAGAATAAAATAGTCCCAGTACTATTCTATTAAACGAACCAGTCACATACGTATGAAGGACAAAGTTAGGAAACAGAACACAGGAGAGATAACTATATCAGTGCACCTTTTCCTGTGTAATGTTTTAGATTCCTTTATTCCATATAATGTGAATTATCTTAGTCAATCAGTGTGCCACTTGAATTTGCTTATGCATGTCATTGGCATTGGCATCTGACTCTTGGGATTCCAGCAGTGGTTGTATGTTGTAATCTTACCTAATGCATTTCTTCTTTTTATATGGTTTGTTAGTAGTTTAAAATATATTTGCCATGGTAGTATGGTGGGAGACTCAGAGATGTTCTTTCCCTGTGGAATGCCCTCCTACCAGAAATAAAATCTATACTCTCATTCCAGGCATTTAGAAAGTTGTTGAAAGAACTTTGGTTCTTTCAAAGAGCATTCAGAGACCAAGGTATTAATTGGTAGAGGTTCCTAGATTTTTATTAATTATCAGATTTATATAGCACCTATCACACTATAGAAAGGAGTCTGGATGGCTTACAACAAAAAAGAGCATAAAACCCATAGAAAAATGTACCAAGTTGGCACAGTAGAGTTTTAATGTTCTTCTGGAAGGCCAAAAGAGTGGGGGAGCCAATCTCACCTCCAGGGATAAAATGTTTCACAAGGTGGAGGCAATAGCAGAGAAGGATCTCCTCCCAGACCCTGCCAATCAAAATTCTTGAACTGACGGGCTCTGTAACATGCTCTCCCTGCTGGACCCGGTGGGAAGTGTCAAAGTAATAGGGACGAGAAAGTTCCCCAAGTAAGCCTCCACCATAAAGGACACCATAAAGTTTATAGCTAACACCTTGAATTGCACCTGTAAGCAAACTGACACCCAATGCAGATTCAGCAACAGAGATGTTACGCGGGTAGCCCTATGGGTGCCCATAACTGTCCACGCTTCCACATTCTGCACCAGCTGAGCTTCCAGATACTTTTTAAGGGTATTCCCATGCATAGTGCATTACAGTAGTCCAAATACTGGCACATAATATGAGCAAAGGCCCTTCTAGCCATGACTGTTACCTGCTCCTTGAAGAGAAATCATGAGTCCAGGAGGACCTCCAAATTACACACTGGGTCTTGCTGGGACAATGCAGCCCCAGATATGAGATGCACTTAAGGTTCTGAATTACACTATTATAGTTCTATGACTGGCACAGTATTGTTTTATTCTGCCGCTCCTTATTAGGTATTAGGGTTATTATTGTTTTATTGTGTAGTATATTGCTGCTGTGAGTTGTTTAGAGACTTGATGATTTATGCAGCCAAAAAAAGCTTTAATTGATAACTAAATAGGGCCTGTATAGTTTTAATTTTGAAATAAATTCTTCTTTTTGACACTGTTTCTCTTTTAATATAAACATGGTCTTAATATGTTACTATATGTTATTTCTAATATTTCAGATTTTAACTTAGTGTCATTTCTTTTCTCTGTGATAATGGAAGTATCCGTAAAATCACTTTCCTCCCACACTCAAATAACCTGGCACACAGGTCACTGAGGACATGTCCTCATACCAGGCCTTCCATGAAAGGACATATAGTGGATTAAACCGGGGGTGCCCAACCCCAGGTCTGTGGACCGGTACCGGGCCGTGGCATGCCAGCAACCGGTCCGTACAGACAAGCAAAGCCCCATCTGTGGGATGCAGACAGCATACAAAACCACACCCCCTCCGGTCCGTGGAAAAACCTCTCTCCACGGAATTGGTCCCTGGTGTCCAAAAGGTTGGGGACCTCTGGGTTAAACATCCCCATGAGTGTCTGAGTGAAGACAGCACTGTAGCAAATGAAATTTTCTCCGCAGAAGAAGAGATCAGGAGATCACCAATTTGTGTTCTGGATTGCTGCTCCTCATGAAGAGACCATACAAATTGAATTTCTTGTGGTCGATCATGAGCTGAGCATCTTAGGAATAGAGAGAGTATTCATTGCTCTCATAACTGCTGTGTAGTTTTTATGGACATATTGTATAACCTGCAAAAAATCTCACTTTCTCAAACACTTTTTCTCAAACATTAATTTACAACTTAAGAGAGATCTTCCAAGGACATATCAGACCTTAATTTGCAAGTTAGCAAGAGGTCCACACTTTGCCTAACAACAGTATCTCTCAGTTTCATGAGAGGACAGCAACTTTGGTGAACTTGATATAAAGGCATGGCCAAAACAGGCTGGGTAGACAGTGATTTTCTACTTTATTCCTGTCTCAAGAAGGGAAGGAAACCATATCTTTGGGAGCATGGGAAAGAGCTCTAGGTCTTGACAACAGTCTTCATGTACGGTAATACAAACCATTTCTTGTTAGGGTTATGTTTTTCTTCTTAGAAAGCATGGGTTTTTCTCTGCGGTAACCAGCAATTTGTATTTGCTTTCTTAGCCAAAATTGTAGATGGACTTGTTTCCCACCATTTCCAAAGAAAGAGCATATTTCCAACCAACTTTTAAGTGATGACGGTGTAGTCATTAAGTTGTCTTAGATAAATAACTACACAAAAACACCTCTTTGCAGACATGGCCAAATGGCTTGATTCATGGGCCATTAAGTTCCTCCCTTTCTCCCTATATCCTACTGAGAAAACTACTCTGAATGGTAATCATCCTTGTTCAAGTATGTGTGTGGAAGAGTGGGGGTTTGCACAGCCAGCTCACCTTTACATCAGGCTGTTGTTTCTATAAATGTCTGTATATATTCACATATAATAAACACATTCGCATCTGATTTTAAAGCAGTCCTGTCATATTTATCTGTAGGGGGCTTGCAGGATAAGTCCCTCTGTCCTTGCCTTTAATCTACAAAAGGTAGATCAGAAATGTAAAATAGTACAAATTCTGGTTAGTACAAGAATCACTTTTGAAGTGAACATCTAATATTTGAAACTGTAGAAAAACGGGCGATTTTTTAATGCTTAATGTAAGCCTTTGAATCAAATAAATGAAGGGTCCTTGGTACTCTCTGAGCTTGGTTGGGTATTTGGGTAACGAAACGTCTGCCAGAAAACAGCCAAACTCAGAGAGTACCAAGGATCCCTCATTTCGACCCTGAGCTACAAATGCTCTCCTTTATTGGAATCAAACAAATTTATGGAATAGCCTTCTTTTATTATTTCAGCCCAACAATAGAATTAGTTATCTGCAGTTTGTGCATAAATAAAAATAGCATCCAATTAATTTAATGGTCTAATCTCCCTAACTCCAGATGTCTGGATTTCATTTCCCAGAATTCTTAGTAGTAATTGTATGGTTGTGAAATCTTGGGGCTGCTGTCTACAAATCTGAAAGGCAACCATGTCAGGGAAGGCAAATTTATTTAAAATATCTGAATCTCCAGCTTTTGGCTTTTCATTGAGGAGAAAGTCTTCTTCAAATAACTTTATTCTAAGCTTTTCAAAGATGAATTTCCCTTTGAGTCAAACTACTATTCTGGTGTCCTCATCAATATCCCTGTGTATCCTTCATAACAAAATATATGGAAGTGGTTTACCATGTTCTTCTTTTAGTATGATTTTTCATCTTCGTAGTTAAACCCACAACTCAGTTTTTCCCATTTAAGTGCTAGCCTGCTTCAACCCCGTTTAGCTTTCCAAGACAAGCCAAATTGGCTAACTGCTGTTATTTGGTTGATCTCACTCTATGTTGAAATGTCTTAACTAGTGATTTTAACTAGACCCTCTTCAGCGAGATGGGTGGCATAGAAGTTTAATGATAAATAAATAATCTAATGGAATGGGGGGTGGGTGGGAGTTGTGTGTATTTTCATCAGAAAGGATACTCCGGTTTGGAGGAGTTATGTGACTTTATAGCACTGCCTTTAATATTGCTGGCTTGGAAGTCCTTCTCTCACCTAATTATCCTACTTCATCTAATTTAGAAATGACAGTAAGCCTTTCTCTGTGCCCAAATTTAGTAACGTAAGTTTTGTTCTGAGCACTGAAAGCACGAAGAAGAAAATTAAATCTGGTCTGCCAGCATAAAGATGGAACCACTGATTTTTTTTTATTATTATTGATCTTTGCTTTTTTGATATAAAAGCTTTAGGATTGACTGTATTTTTTGTATGTGTGAATACGTTTGTGTGTACAGTGTTGTATCTTCCAGGGGGAGGAATTAATTCATGCATGCAATGTCAACAGCAGAACCTGTAGTATAGCTCTGTTTTCTATTGATGCAGTATTTTCATTTTGGTGCTGAACTGCCAGTCCCCTCTCCCAAAAGTAACATTTAAAATTGCCAGCATCTTGTGAGAATGTTTATTCTTGACAAGATTTTGAGAATCTCCTGTAAGAAGTTAAGATTTAAGAAGGACTGGAAAGATGTGCCTAGATTCAGAATAGGTTCCTGGTCCTGCTTTAATATGTTTTTTTGGGGGGGAAAGGCCTGAATTGGGCTATCGGAAAAAAATTCTCAATTAGAAATTGGTTTTGTGTTTTAGAACCCATTAGATCTTGCAGTCCTTCCAAACAAAAATCTACTCTTATTGATCATAGTACTTTTCATTTCAGGAATATAATTTACGGGAAAGAATATATCATTGTGATACCTTCTACTGCACGGGTGTCAAACTCGCCACGTCACGTGACGTGTCATGACTTCTTTTGCATTCTCGTGACGTATTGTGACTTTTTTTGCATTGTCAGAGCTGGGGTCGGCACGACCTCTGTATGATACAACCGGCCCACGGGCCAGCAGTTTGACACACCTGTTCTACTGGATCCATCTGCTAGTATAAAAATAAAGGCAAGATAGCATTCACCTTCCAATGCAGAAGAAGTTCTTACTTTTTTATTTTAGGCGGTGTGAATTTGACTGCCAAGAAGACTTCTTTGTGGTTCCAGTGCTCAGCATGAAGTTAGACATGGGCTACCTTTAGTTTTCTGTGCAATTCTGAGAACTGAAGTAATAATTATCTACAAAGCAGGACCACATTTGAGGAGTTGGACTGGGAGTATGGTTCTCCTTGTTTGTCTAGATTTAGATCACATAAATAAATAGATTTAGCCCAGAGCTTTTTATCATATAACAAATAATTTATCAAAATAAGCTATTAATAGGATTTCCCAAGTATTTACTTATTTTAAAGAAACGGTAGCAAGAGCTATATATTTTCCTGACTTCCATTCTAGTGCAATTTTTGGTACTGGGTCTGTAGTTATATTAATTTGGAGGTTAAAAGGTGTTATTTAGAAAAAAATAATTACTTCCTATTAAAGAGTGTGGGATAACTGTTAAGGACAGTATTCTGTAATGAAAATTCAAATATTGCAGTTGTTTTCCGCAATAAGAAGTTGTAATGATTTGTCCTTTTTTCTGTTTGTAAAATGCCAACTTTATGAAACATGCATAGTGTACCTCAGATAAATACTAGACTTTAATTCAACTTCCAGAATAATCTTCTCAAAAAATATATACTTGCACAGCATTTAGTGTATTATCCACTGCTGTTTCTTTGTAGAGAACATCTTTTCAGAAGCTAAAATGCATTTCTTTCTGAATATAAAGTAGGTCTTGTGTACTTGGGATGCTTTGGAGGAGATCAGCAAGTTGTTACACTATAAGCTTTCAAGAGGCAATGTTAAGGGGGAAAAAACAGTAGCAGAGATACCTGTAGAGAACATGAGACATGCCCTCAAGCAATAGACAATAATTAGCTGTCGTATTCCCATGTAAACTCTTCCAAGCATTAGTGTTTATAAAATTCAGAGATCAGTGGAAGATCATTCTCAAATTCTTCCTGCTGAAGTTGTTTGTGCCCATTCCATTTTTGATGTTCCTATATAAGAAACTTTGATGGAGGCATTTTGCCCAAAGAGAATTGCATTCTTTATCACAGTTCTAGTTTTTCTCCAGCTCACAAAAAAGTCAATTGGAAATTTTAAACTTCAGATCTCTGACTCAGAATTAATAAAATATATATTAACAAAGTGATTTCCAGGATTTCATTTTCCAGATCATGATTGAAAATGATATGTGTAGTTTCCAGGATGGTTGGAATATTTCCTTTCTGCTAACATTGGTATCTGGAGTGGTAATAGTTACCTATTATTTATAGATGTCTGATTTGATAATTATTAGGTTCTCGCTTAAGCTATAAAAATTCTGAGACTTAATAATAATCCACTTGAGATAATGTATTAATTGTAACTATAATACTATATAAATATGAACGCTTTAGTTTATTTAAAATCTACTTTCTGCTGCCTAAACTAGCAATTTAATTTTGATTGTTCTATTTACTATTTCCAGTGTAGATACGGTACTTAACTATGGAAGGTAACTTTTCCTGGTCTTATACACTACACAGAAAACATGAGTGGTGGCTGCATCTTAATGCTCTGTCTTCAAAAAAATCAATATCTTATTGACTACCTTGGCAAAATACCTAAATGAGAGGCCTAGAAGAATATGTTCTTGCCTCAATTTGAGCATCTCTGAGGCCATTATAATCTAGTCTTTACCCTGAGAAATCCCTACATTGCTGCCTTTGACACCAGTCATTTGGTATCAAGTCTTGTGAGGCATACAAATTCAGGAAACACATACCACTTGGCTTCTGGAAAGATCTTTGTTGTTAGTAAAGTACAGAACCTTGAAAGAATGCTCCAGTGTTTCTCCATATCAACTTCTATCTAGTATAATTAAGACAGAGTTATTCTGAGTCTCTTTCTGATATTGAGAATTGAGGTCTCTCTAAAGTGGTCCTATTTCTTACCTATGTTCTCACGGCCTGATAGATATCCCATCAATTCAAAGAGGATATAACCTGACCTAATTCTCTACCCATTAACGTAAGCTCAAGTGTAATTGTATTTAGATTAAAGGAAGTATTTTGAAGAAATATAGAAACGTGATGAAAACGTTGACTTTGACAACTAGTATTTCAAATTATGCCAGTATTACATGAGTATTATAAAGTAACTTTCTGGTATAGTAATTAATGGATTTTAAACTTTTTGGATAATAATCTTCTGCAGCTGCTTAGCAAAGGATTTATATCCAGGTGAAAAATAGAATATAAAATGTTTGTCTTAAAATTATATGCTTAAATATTTATTCCCCATGCCTCCTGTGGTTTAGAATTATGAATTATAGAGCAGAAAAAATAATTCCTCTTCCCAGGTTGGTTAGTTTGTCTTTGCTGGAAAATCTTTACTAGAGAATTTCACTCAACAGGTTTGTATAGCATTGACATTTCATATATTGATTGGTAAAATTCATCATAAATATTAACTTTTACAAATCTTATGGCTATAGAGGGTTATCTGTGGAAAGACATTACTTGATCTGTGAGATAACTTTTTCCCTGTAAGTTATTGGGTGAGATGTAATAATTTCCCCAGAATATAAATCAGAACGGGAAGGAATTAATTTACCAAACCTGCCCATTTTTAGGAGAAAGGAAACAGTACTGGAGTTTCATGTATATTTTCAGGTGCATTTCTCCCCAACTCTTATAGCAATAAGTCACATTCTGTGAGATGGGTAACTATATAAATATGGTATATTAAATAAATAAATAAAATCTTCATTTTGTACATATTACATTGTTCACAACAGAGACAAAAAGTAGAGCACACAGTTTTTCTCTAGCTTGACTTAGCCTTGGCTTGTATTCCAACATAAGACTCTGGTGATTGAAGAACTTTAATTGTATGTGGTTCTCTGAATATGCTACTAATTAAAAGTTCTGCCAACTTACTTGAATGGGATGGAGGGAATGCAGGTTACCAATGAGTGCAACACTAATTAAAGTTCGTGTGTCTCACAAAACCAGTGGTGAGACAAGCAAAATTCTGCATCTTAATAATTAGTACATAGCGTAGGGCAATTTCTGTAAAAGAAGCTAAGTAATGGCATAGACAGGGGAAACAGATTATTCGTGTTCATAAAGGCAGCAGCAAGGTGGGAAATATTTTCTATTAATAGATGTACCATAGGATTAAGTAATACCTGAGAACAGAACAGTCACTTGATCAACAACAGCAGTCAAGATAAAATTCAATTATTATGCTTCAGACAAAAGGGGCAGACAAGTGTAAAAATATTTTTTAAGACTCATGCCAACTCAATGTATTATTTATGAACTTAATTTATTAAATATTTTTTTAACTTCCAGAGGAAATGGCTTTTGAGCATCACTTGATAATTTCAGAATAAAAATATTTGGAAATATTAAAGTCCAAGGATTCTTCTCTTGAGACCTTTTTCTTGCATTACAGATAGTCCTTAAGTTATGATCACAGTTGAACCAAAAATTTATGTGATCCCTGGAACAAGGGAACCCAGAGATCAGATACAGGTAGTCTTTGACTTATGACCACAATGGAGCTCAAAATTTCTTTTGCTAAGTGAGACAGTTTTTAAGCGAATTTTACCCCATTTTACGATCTTTCTTGCCACAGTTGTTAAGTGAATCATTGTAGTTGTTAAATTAGTAACACGGTTGTTAAGTGATTCTGGCTTCCCCCTTGACTTTGCTTATCAGAAGGTCAGGAAAGGTGATCACATGACCCTAGGACACTGCAAATGTCATAAATGTGAATCAGTTGCCAAGCATCTCAATTTTGATCACATGACCATGTTGATGCTGCAACGGTTGTAAGTGTGAAAAATGTTCATTAGCTACTTTTTTTCAATGCCGCTGTAACTTTGAACGGTCACTAAATGAACTGCTGTAAGTTGAGAACTACCTGTATTAAATATTCTGCATTGTTGAACATCTTTAGTAAACTCAGGAGAAATGCAGTCTGAAATTATTAACACACACACACACACACACACACGCCCTGACTAATCAAGCCAAGTGGACCTTCTTCAGAATTTCAGTCTTCCCAGTAAGGGGTCAGGGCCCATTAGTTATAAAAAAGGAGAAACTGGAATTCCATGAGCCCTTACACTAACTGATAACCATCCAGCAAAGCCAATGCTTCCCAAATCAAAACTTTGATTAAACAAGCTATCTGGCCTTTCTCAGTTTCTTCCTCAATTCTTGTAGACCTGTTTGGTGAGAGTAAGATTCCAGAGACATTACTTTGTCCGGAAGAATCTTAACCACCTTTAGTAGGTCAACCATAGTTGTATCTACTAACTTTTTACAACTATCCAACTGAGATTATTCGGTCCTTACCTGCACCCATTCTGGAATTTATAGTATTAATGTGTCTGTAATAGCTTTTATATCTTCTTTAACACATTTTTGTCAGCTGCAAATGCTGTCAGGGAAGGTGTTGGTATAACTTGCTTGAATGCCATTTTGGTTGATAATGAAAATTATTCTTTGATAATAAAAAAATGTACTAATCCCTTGTTTCTGCCTCCAACAATAACAATTAACATAGGAAGCAAACAATTACCTTGAGCCAACAGACAAAGCCCTTAATTTTGTATTTGTACCTGTGTTTCCCTGAAAATAAGACTTAGCCTGATTTTTTAGGGTGCGCCTAATGTAAACCCTACCCAAAAATAAGCCTGGGGGGGGAAAGGCCAGCATAGGAGGCAGTGAGTGTGCCAACACGAATGGTGTCCGGCAGTAGCCGCAGCCCATGCAGCACAGGTAAATCTGAGCGATGAGGCAGAGGCGGGGGGAGGCAGGTGATCTGGACATACTGCATGGCTACCTGGCTTGTGGGAGGCTCGTGGGAGCCAGGCGGCTGCACAGTGCAGCCAGATCGCCTGCCAGACCATATGCGGAATACCCTCTCTTGTGTTATGCATACACGCATGTAAGGCAGCCAGAATAACCTTTCTCAATCACCCGTGCTCTCCAGAGCTTCCTCAGCCAACAGAGGCAGGTTCTGAAAGAGAAGCAGCCCAGGGAGATGAGAAATCAGGATGCAATGGGTGACATTCAGATGCACATTCTCCACTCCACTTCAATCTTGCCCCTCCACGCTGAGCATTGAGGAAAGGCGAAAGCGGAGCTCAAAGAGTGTAACCACCATTGACAAAGAGCCTGTCATCACCACCCTCCCACCGTGTTTAGTAAAAGAATGTTCAGGTCTTAGTGCCTCTCCCTCTTTTCACAGTGCGGTTCTACGTGTGTCGATCCCTATTTGTATTTACTTACTTAAGGCTTATTTCTCAGTAGATTCGTACACATGTGCATACTCATGCATGCTCAGAAATCAGCTCTGAATGCAAGGGACTTACTCTCAAGTTAGGGTGTACCAGAACTCATGGGAGGCTGATGGGAGGATCATGCAGTGGCACTGTCAACAGGCGGAAGCAGAGGCATGGGGCGGAGGCAGGTGATCCCAATGCACCACCCACTCCGTCCCACCTCTCTTGGCTTGCCCACAGCCGCACTGGGGCAGTTGATCCCGACACGCCACTCAGTCCATCCCACCGTCTCTTGGCTTGTGTGTTGGGATTGCCTGTTTTGGTGTGGCTGCAGGCAAGCCAACAGATAGTGGGATGGAGTGGGTGGCACATCGGAATTGCCTGCTTCCCCGCTGTGCCTCTGCCTCCATGCTTGGACTTATTGCCCTGCACCATCACCCCCACGTGCTCGCTGCCTCTTGTACACACGCCAGGGGATGGGGCGCCCGGCCAGGCTGATCATCCTGATACTGTGTTTCCCCGAAAATAAGCCCTAATGAGAAAGCTTTACAAATTGTAATCTTTTCTAAGCTCTGCTCCTTCTCTTTTCCCCTTCTCTGTTTTTGCTGGCTTCTTTAACTTGACCTTTATTGAAGATTAATCTCATTAATCTTTCTTTTTCAGTTGTTCATATAATAATTTCATTTCTTCATTTTTTTAGGAGGTAGCATAAGTTGCATGTAATGTGTACCGGCAATTAGGAAAGATTAATTTTAATTATATGTATGAATATATTTGGCTGCCTCCATGATGATTGTGATGGACAATAATTAAAAATAATAATATAATACAGGTCACAAAGAAACATCCGGTACAACAGACAAAATCCTGTAAGAGGCTTGCTATCCACCCCAAGGCAACAGTTGGGAAAAAAAGATGTATTTTTCAGGAGCTTCTATATGAAAAAAGAGTAGGAAATCTCTAGGGCATTCAGAGAACAGGTGTGGCAACAGAGAAAGCTCACTTCCTGTGTTCTTGCGGATTAACTTTTTAATCAATGGAACTTGAAGCATGCCAACTCTGTCCAGTTGTATTGGATGGATAGATAACTACTACAGATAAACAGTCCCCAGTGCCATGAAAGGCTTTGTAGGTGGCAACCAGCAACCTGAGGTACACCCAGAATCTAAGTGGCAACTATTGCAGCTCATGAAGCAAAGTGCATATTGTGACATGCCCATTTCTGCCTGTATCATTGCATTTTGGACCTGCTAAAAACTATGGTCTTCAAGTATAGCCCCATGTAGAGTCAATTGCAGTTGTTCATGCATGAGCTGACCAGGGTGTCAGTGACTGTCTTGAGGGGGGACCTTCTAGTTCAGGAACAGGCCAACATGGTACACAATAAGGACCTATGTGAAAACCTTTCTGGCTATAGCTGACACCTACTTTTTGAGCAGGAGCTTCAAGTCAAGGAAGAAGCCCAGATTTTTCATTCATTAAAAATGGGGAAGTGCTACTCATCCTAGATTAAGGATGGAAAATTATATGGGATTGGTGGCTGAAATACCCATAGATACTGCATCTTGAATTTGAGCATGTTTCTTCCCATCCAGACTTCCAAAAACTTGAGGGACTGGACTAGATTATGACAGCATAATTTGGATGGCTTGGAGTTGAGATATAAAATTAGGTATCATCATCATACTAATGACACCAAAGCAATGGATGGTCTCTCTTAGCAGCCTTATGTTTATGTTGAACAAAAGGGTCACGGCATCAAGTCCTGACCTTTTCCCCTCTGTTAATACCAACCAGAATTGCCACAGAGAAAGGAGAACCCCACAATTTCCAGAAGACTACTATGACTGATGATACTGTAAACTGCTGAGAGGTCAAGGAGGACCATTCCAGCTTCACCAGAAAGGATCAGTAAGCCCAAATAGTGCTTTCTCCATACAGTTCCAGCATGAAACTCAAATGAAAAGACAGTCACTTTCTCCAGAGTCCTCTAGAGCTACAACCTGACCATCTTCTCAACAATATCCAAAAGAGGGGTTGTTGGAGACCAGACAAAAATTGTCCAGAACGGTTGGATCCAATGATTACTTTTTATTACTATAGTATTAATTTTTATTTTTGTGTTTTGCTGTACAGTAGCAGTGCTCTTTGATGCAATACAGGTATGTTAAGAATGGATATGGTAGATGTCTTTTTTACCTGCTGACTTTTTTCATATTATAAAATAGGAAAACACATATCAAATGGTAACATAGCATTTTGAGGGACTGGTATCTCCTGAAAGGCAGACAAATATTAACTAAAAGAATTAATTTAAAAGAATAAGAATTCACATGCCTCCCCCCCAAAAAAAAATCTTATTCTTCTTAGGATGAACAGCTTTTACAGAAAGCTTGGGTGGGAGAGATTTATGTAAGTAATAATTTTAAATGTGCAAGAGGTGTTGCTATTTTAATTACTAAATGTTCTTAGCTGCCTGTTGAGGAAGAAATATCAGATGGAAAAAGTCATTTCTAAATACTTATTGCCATATTGGGTAATCAGTGTTTAGCACTCCTAAATTTATATGTCCAGGAAAGAAAACATTAAGAAATAGCCCAGAGAGCATTCAACAGTGTATATGTGGATTATATTTTATGTTTTACAGATAGATTAGAAATGTCTACAGGTATTCTTAATCTTACTTCATTAATATATGGAATTTGGATATTCTGTGGTTAGTTTATTTTATGAATAAAGCATAGGTTATTGAATTTTGCAAAGATATCATACAGAATTTTGATTGTACTAAATTACTAGTTGAGAAAGGTGGGCGAACTTTTTAGATTTTATCACTGGTTACTTATCCTATCTGCAGTTACCATCTATATTAAGGAGCTTCATTCAGCTTCTCTAATTTGAGAGTTTATTATTTGACCCGATTGGCAACCTGGATGTTTTGAAAACCTTCCTGGTCCTTTCAGCATATGAATCTATTGGATAGGCTAAACGGATCCATTGTAATGATTGTAGAATTAAAAAGAGCTTGATTTGAATAGATTCTTTTTGGCAGTACATTGCATCTAACCATTTATTTGATGCACTTGGTCCAGATGAAATTGTTATTTCTGATTTGCCACGACAGTGAGAAATTTTGGAAGTTATCCATCGCTTCTAAATCAATAAAAAGTCGAAGGTAGTTGCATTTGACAAAGATAATAAAATGCATGATGGTATATTATGCATAAATGGTGAAACAGTAAAGCAAGTAGATGAATATCCAACTTGTTACAATATTTACTAAAGATGAAAAATGTTAATGCTGTTCTGGGTGAGGCTGGGAGCAGGTCTCATAACTAATTCTTTTTGTAACTCTACAGATTATTGCAGACTTTACAAAGAGCACAAAAACGTTTTAGATATCTCCATCCTCACCCGATTTAGAAATTTTAACCTTACATGAACCATCTCTGGGTACAGTGACAGTAGTTTAAGAAAATGCTTATGGTGCTTCCTCCTTTGCATATGCTTGGATGTCTGTTGTGCTCATTTCTGTTCTTCAATACATCTATACAACTATATCAGGGTTTTTCTCAACTTCAGCAACTTTAAGATGCGTGGACTTCAACTCCCAGAATTTCTCAACCAGCCTGCTGACTGAGGAATTCTGGGAATTGAAGTCCACTAATCTTAAAGTTGCTGAGGTTGAGAAAAAAACCTGATGTAGTTGTATAAACCATGCTTGTCATGGAATAGCCTTATCCGTGCCCTTTCTATGATCAAGAGAGGATTACGAGAAGAGCATTTGCACACAGAAATAGATACAGTCTTTAATGTTTTTAATATATTACAGTACTTTTACACACAACATAATGGAAGCAGTTTAATGGAACTGATGATATAGTCTTCGGAATTAAATAAATAAATGTAGTAGAGAAACACTTTACTGTTGGAAAGTGAAGAACTGATCACATGGTCACAGCTGGAACAAATGTAAATCATTCATTACATTGTTGCAGCTGGCATTTCCCAATTCATCAAATGACATCATTGCTACCCTATTGAGAAAGAAAATTAATGTTCACGGATCATGCCTTTTCATAACGGATAGAGAGAAGAAAAAAATCACAGGAACAAGCAGCTATAACCTTTTAGTACGATGTAGAACAAGCAGCATAAAAAGTTAAGAGAAAATATTTAATACAGTCTTTTCCCATTTGGTGCCTTGGAGGTGTTTTGGGACACTTAACTCTGGAATTCTTCACAACTGTCAAAAATGACTGTAGATTTCAGAAATTCACTTACAGGTCCAAACATATTTGGGACCAGAATCAACATGATTATTCCCAGTGACATCTGCAGTAAACCACAAATCTATCACACTGCCACGGGGAAATACGTTTTGCTCTAGTTTGAGACAAGGGGTGGAACTTGAAACAAGCCTGTCTACCTTCCCAAATCAACCAAAAGACCTTGGAGCTGCTTCTGAGCTGTTGTGTGGAAGATCTTATTCCATAATATTTACTTTTATTCCTAAATTGCTACCACGATTTACTCATTTTTATGAAGCATTATAAAAATCTAAATACCAGGTGTTGAACGTATAAAATTGCAGTAATTTATAAGACGCTTGCAAAAGCTATCCTCATATGTCACTGGAACTTTCATAGATGAAAATAAGCTTATGAAGAGTAAATGTTCCAATTTTCTTCCCGTTCTCCTGTTATTTTAACCCATGTAAAAAAATAAAATTAATTTCTACCATGGATATTAGAGATTGAGAAACACATGACAGCTGCAGACTGTTTTTCATAGTAAGCAAAGGAACACACATCATCAGGTGTTCCCCCCCATAGAAATAGAGTAACCTATATTTCAAAAGAAAAAGAGCACCTGTTAAATATGAAAAGTGAAAAACAAGAGAAACACAATTTGCCTGCTTTTTCCAATGTTTGAGCTTTTCAAAGGTGTATACTTTGTTTTACCACACCACGTGTCAGCAATAAGTAATGTACAAGTGGCTAGAATATATTGATATGGACATGCCACTGGGAATATGATAGAAACTATTATACACTGAAAACTATGGAAAACTAAGACTAGAAAGAACAGGTATTAATTGCATTTTAATATAATGGAAAACTTTCTAGCTGTAAGAACTGCATAAGATGCCTTCTACCACTGAAGGTTTATAAAGAGGCTAGAAAGCCCCTCTCAAAGGTAGTATAATTGATTTTCATGCCTATTGTAGAAGTTTAGATTGCTCATGGTCCCTTCCAACTCTAGAATCCTATGATGTTAAAAGAACACACTCGTAGCCCATAGATTAATAGGGATTGAAGTCAGTGCAAATCAGATACCCAGGGAAGAAATATAAATCTTACTTTTAAAGATGGATTATATGGTAAAATGGTTTTTATGTGATGTTTTTATGCTGGGTTATTGTTCGCTAACCAGAGTTTTCTAACTGAGCAGTGTAAAACTATCATTTAAAAAATATATATATATAAGGGGTTTGTTGAGACTTGATAGGGACAGAGGCTCTAGAATCTCTGGGCATTTCTGGATGAATCTATCTCTGGGAAAGGTTAGGATGAAATATCTAATAAAGCCTGGGAAAGCCAAGGAGAAACCTGGGCTGCTGAAAAGGAGACACCTCAGCCCAGGAAAGGGGGAAGCCTGAGACTCAGAGCCACTTCACCTTAATTACGCTGGGTATAAGTTGAACTGGAGAATTGCTTTGACAGGTTCTATTACATTACCCTACTGGCAACAAGGATCTTTCCAGAAAGCCAAGGGGTTCTTGTTTCTTGAGTTTGGCAGCCTCGCCAATAAGAGGTTTCTCAGCAAATGTTAAAAGTCTATCTTGATTATATTAAAATGAAATTGAGCAAAATAGTGTGCGACTGAAACATTTGGGTATACATTTTTATATTGGACAATACTCGTAGTAATGTTGCGAATTCACTCAAATCTGCTTTAAATTGTCTTGTAAGTAGTCTGTGGGTTTGTCATGCTTCCATCAGAGCCTGAATCTGCGGAGGAAAATGAGCTGGAACGGGACCCTATGGAGGTCGAGGGAGAGGTGTCTGTGGTTTTAAAGGAATGTGGGGAAGAGCAGGCTGAGGCAGGCCAGGGCCCTTCAGGAGTGGGACAGGAGGAACAGGAGAGACAGAGTTCAGGCGATTAGCAAGGGCCACCCCCACCTGATCCTAGAGCACGGAGAATGGAGAGAAGGAGGGAGCAATGCAGGCAGGCTCAACTACTCAGGAGGAGAGCGTCCCGCTCTTCTCCACAAGGCACACCTGGAGAATGAGATTTAAGAAGACGCTGTGGGGAGAGGCTTTTGTCAGGAACAAACACTGATTCCTTGGAGTTTTGTGTGTGCTGTTGCTGATCTCTTGTTCTGTGACTTCTGCATGGAAACCCGGAAACTCTGACCCTTGGACTGGCTGACAACGTTGCTTGGAAGTTTATAGATCTCGGACTGTATTTTGGCTTCCCCTTTTGAAATTGCTCAGGAAAGCGTGTATTCACACAAACTTGTTAGGTTTATGATGAATGTGTCATTCTTTCTTATCTCCGTGGCCTTGAGTAAATTCCTTTCCTACTCAGACTGTATGTGAAACTACTTGCAGCCAGAGGTATGTGTGTTTTCCTTTGTTTGGAGGTTTGCCAGAAATGTGGGAGCATTTGGGGAAAATTGGGAGCAATTAAAGGGCGGTTTGAATTGCCATCTGACTGCATTGCCTCTGTGCTGTGCCTTGGGTCATCATAGGGTTCATTCCAATAGCTATAATAAAAGTCACTGTCCAAGCAAATATAGTGAGTAAGAAAATATGCTGCCTTATGTTTTGTCCACTAGCCCAGAGGTCACCAACCTTTCTCGGTTGGCAGACTGGAGGAAAAGGGAGGGGGAAGCATTTTACATGCTTGCCTGCATGTGTGTGTGCAAGGGGTCGCGAGCAAGTGCGTGCCGCAAATGGGGTGGGGCTAGCACCCATGTGGTACTAGCCCTACCCCGTTCCTGCATGGCAGAGGACCTTGTTTCTGCGTCCCACGGCACAGCGGCAGCCGTTTTTGCTTCTTGCAGTATGGCGGTGGCCTGTTTGTGTGTCCTCTGGCATGGCGCCACCCTGTTTTTGCATCCTGCAGTTTGGCGGTGGCCCTTTTCCGCATCCCATGGCACATCATCATCCATTTTTGCACCTTGCAGCGCGGTGGCACTGTGTCATGCAGTGGGGCATCATCCCATTTTCATGCCCCAAAGTGCGGCAGCGGCCCATTTTCGCTCCCTGAGGCACAGTGACATCCCGTTTTTGTGTCCCGTGGTGCGGCATGCTGTTTTTGCGCCCCGCAGCCACGGCACTAGCACAAGTGAGGGGGTGCGCATGCACACACACACGCACTGGCCAGCCTGTCCCATGGCCTGGCAGCCAGCATGCCACAACCCACTACCCGCCCACGGCCCACAGGTTAGTGACCCCTGCATTTGCCCATTTAGTCTAAAATGGTCCATTCTTGACTGGCCACAGTTCTCCAGAAACGCAGGCTAAATTCTTTCCAAATTCTTTCCACACTTGTTACCTGGAATTGCTAGTGACTGAATGAGGGCCATAGCAGATTCACAGCACATATTCTGTTATGGAATCTTGGCCTGTTTGGGTTGTTTTGAAAGATAAGTAAAAACCAAGTCAGTTCAACCATAAAGATGTGATAGGGTTTATTTTTAAGAGTATAGTATACTGAAAGAAATAGTCTTAATGACTCAAGATCCTGAAAGGCAAACCAATTTAGGTAGTTCTCGACTTACAACCATTCATTTACTGACTGTTCAAAGTAGCAGCAGCACTAAAAAAAGTGCCTTATGACCGTTTTTCAAACATGCGACCATTGCAGCCTCTCATCAGAATTTGGAGGCTTGACAATTGGCTTATGTTTATGATGGTTGCACTGTCCCTGTGTCAGGCGATCACCTTTTGCGAACTTCTGACAAGTAAAGTCAATGGGAAGTCAGATTCAGTTAACAGCCATGTTACTAACTTAATGACTGCAGTGATTCACAACTGTGGCAAGAAAGGTCATAAAATGGGGCAAAACTCATTTAACAACAACTGTCTTGCTTAGCAATGGAAATTTTGGGCTCAGTTGTGGTCATACAGTAAGTAGACTATCTGTAAAGGGCCGGTAGTGAGTATAAAAGAATGAAAAGGAGGATTTTCATTGAAAACATCGATCAGTGATGAGGTTGCTGGAAATTATTATTTCCTTGTCTTTCCCCCCCTCTTTTTCTTGTACGGTATTATTATGCTATCTACCCTGCTTGATTATTGGAAGAATTGTTATTGTGAAGTGTATTGGGCACTATTAAAAGAACTAAAAAAAGGTACTGTAGTATTTGACTTACAGCCACAACTGGAACCAGAACATCCTTTGCTAAGTAGTGTGATTAATAAGTGAACCATGCCCTATTTTATGGCCTTTTTTGTTGTGATTGTTAAACAAATCTGGCTTCTCCTATTGACTTTGCTTATTAGAACTAGAAGGATGGTTAACAAATGACAATTGCATTGCTGGTTGCCAAGAGCCCAAATTTTGATCACATGACAGCAGGGATGGAAAAATTTTATACGCTCAAGATATGTGACTTATTGGTCTGTAATTTAGTTTTTTAATAATATTTATAATTTGCCTTCAACCAAGCAACAAACATTTTTTCCCCAGAACAGTCCAGTATTTGTTAGTGTGATGGAGAAAGTTAAGAATAATGGTTGCTTGGCAGCTTTTAGATTTTAAAAGTTATTAATTACCCTTAATTGTTTTCATGAAAAAGTATTTAACAGTTGCCTATCTCAAAAGGATAATGTGAGTTTTTTTATACTGTATAATGGATGCAATATTCCTTCATGTTTTTGTCTAAAAATAGATAAACTATTATAAAATAATGAAGAGTAAAAACATACTATAATAATTAAAGAATGCAACAAAAATGTCCTATTTGTTCATTTGAAAATGAAGTGGTTCATAGCCAATTAGTTAAAATCTATGTGGACATTTTTTAATCTGTTGCACATTTTTCCTATTCAGGAACAGCAATATAAGAAAGATTTCATTTAGAAGATGCTGTTTTATGTTTAAAGTGCAACAGTGGATCAATGTTTTTCTATAACCTTAACAATAATACAAATTCCTTCTTGGATAACCAAGATAAAACAAGACATTTTTCTGTACCTTTTCTTGAGCATCAGGTTTTCATACTGCCAAAACACTAATGTTAGGATGAAGTGCTTTGGGACAATAAGTTAACAACTTAAGGTCTGTCAAAGACATATCAAATGGTTATGTCTGAGTCTCTGAGTTATTTTTTTCCTTCTGTTCTATCGTGTCTGGTTCTCAAATTCTGCCTGGACAGTCCTTGCAGTTTTCTTGGCAAGATTTTTCAGAAGCGGTTTGTACCTCCTTCCTAGGGCTGAGAGAAACTGACTGGCCCAAGATCATCTGCTGACTTTGTGCCCAAGGCAGGATTAGAAGTTATGGTATCCCTGTTTTTAGCCTGATGACTTAACTTATAGTAAACTTGCTCTCATGTGAGATATACCCAATATATAAACCAATCATTTCTAAAACTAATGCCTGATTGTTCAATCAGATACTAAATTACAACCACAAACTTAATAATGCAGGCATATCCATGTAAACTGTGTTCCTCTTCTTGCTGGCCCAAATTATTCACCCTCCACTTTTTCTTTATTCTCGTTTTGAAAATATGTATTATGAATTGTGTATTGAGAAAAAGCAAACATTATCTCACCTTTAGAGAGCAGTAAAATTCCTTCCTTCCTTCCTTCCTTCCTTCCTTCCTTCCTTCCTTCCTTCCTTCCTTCCTTCCTTCCTTCCTTCCTTCTGCTTCAGAGGACAGAATTATTCAATTCTTCATTCCTACAAAATATGCTAGTAGGCATGATCTTACTCAGGGCTTTTTTTCTCATAGAACGCCCAGAACGGAGTTCTGGCACCTTTTTTGGATGGAACCTTGTAGGGTAGGGTAGGCAAGGCAGGTTGTATGACGTGTGTCAGTTCTGGCATCTTTTTTTTTTTTTTTTTTTTTTTTAGAAAAACACTGATCTTACTGTTGTAAGTATTAGCACATCTCATTCAGTGGGAACAACTGGAAAATGTGAAAAATCTTCCTTTATGTTGGCTCATCTATATAATAAGAACTTGCTGAGCTAGCATTGAGCATATTCTCTCCAACACCATTCCCACAACTTCTACCATTTTTTGTTGAAGGCCAGGATTACTTTTTGTACCCATGGTTTGACATGAACTTCATAGCCATGTATAAAATAACAATTTGAATACTCATATTTGCTGTTTGCAATGAGAATAACATTCAAGTTTAAACCAACTACACAGGATATAGTCTGTTTTCAAGAGCTGATTTAGCAATACAATTCTCATTATTTACTCTGATCTTAGCAATGAATATAGGCAAAATATTTGCCTGAAATTCATCTGTGGTTTATATCTATCTGGCTATAAGACAGCAATTTTGACAAATTATATATTATTTGCTTAATGAAAATGTTTAGTATAGTATCATTAATCACACAGCAAACTTTAATTAGAAGTGCTGGTGGTGTCAGATACCACTTCTGAATTTTTTTTTGTAGATTCAGTGTTTTACTAATTTTCTGCAATAACAATATTCAATGCAACAAACAATAAAGTTGTTATATTACAACTTGAACACTAATAGTTTATTTATGAAGTACCTCAAGTATCACTATCATCTTAGAAGAAGTGTTTTTCCTGCTGTTTTGCAAATATTGTGCCTGTTGTGGTACATCATGATTGCTTAAAAGGAGATAGTATTTCTTACTTTGTCTTCGATGGATCCAGATTTAAATCCACACAAATGGAATAGCAGGACTTTCCTGCCAGCTTCTCCACATAATAGTACATACTGGGAATAAGGCAAGTTATGGTATTCAAAACTGAAAGGGGAAACGGATCCTCTAAAATCAGATGGAGATTCCTCTGGTGAGCAGACAGACAGTAGCACGTTGGAAAAGAAAGTCCAGTCCCTCCATTGCCTGCTTCTAAATATGGATCTAATTTATTATTTTTATTATATGCACATTATGCAGACTGAAAAGTAATCTTGTATTAATCAACTGAAATTATTTATGTGTAACCTTGAATAACACTTCCATGTGCATCAGCATGTGCCTTTGGTTTATTGCTTCTAACTCAAAAGATCACACTTTGGATCTTGGACTTAAAATGAAAGGTATTTTATTTTTAGATGAATTATAGGTAAATTTTTAAATAATCCTATGTTTAATAATCACTAAATCCCTTGAATTAAATCCCTTTAATTCTCTAAATCCCTCTGGACATTCTGTCTCATCATACCATACTGTGACAGTACTGTTCTGTTAGGTTTGTATTTTATAATGGTTTTGGATATATTAGTGCCAGTGGTCATTATGAGATGCCGCAAGGCACCTGGAAAATATTACAGGGGTCAGCAACATGTCAGCTGTGTTTGTAAATAACCAAAAATGCATAGCAGACTCTGCATTGATCGTCCAGAAGCAGGCATCTAGGATGGGCTAATGCACAGGATATGGAGAATGCTTTAGCAGATTCAGCTTTATGTGTCTCTTCTTTTTAGTGATTGTAAATAGACTTTTCAAGAAATTGTTATTTACCGCTTGATAAATTAAAATTATGTATAAATCTTTATTTGACTAGTATAAGGTAATGCATTTTAAAAATTATGTTAAATTTTCCATGCCATATTGCTGAGACATAATACAATCCTATATGTAGAAATATATCAAATCAGATAGGAGAGTCGCAAATTCAAAGGATTACTCATGTTTTTTGCNATATATATATATATATATATATATATATATATATATATATATATATATATATATATATATATTATTGATATGTGTATGCCCAGGATTCGTATTTTTAATGTTATTAAGGACAACACACACACACACACACACACACACACACACACACATTCATACAATGTTATTTAATTATTGTAAGCTTCTTTTATAATGTTGTATATAGAACAGTGTTATATAACTGTATTCCATAAATATATAAAGAATGAAAATCGGGGTTTTTTTTGTGAAATTTAATGTAGTAAACCCAGCTTCTCAACATTTATTTGAAAGTTATTTTATAACTTTACACAAAATGTTTTTATCCTCACAAAATTTGGATTTTATTTGTGTTTGCACAGTGTTTGCTGTTGATAGATCAGTATTGTACAGTTCATTTTGTTCATATTAATAACATTGTATTACTAATGTATAACATGTCAGTTGGTCTATGTAATGTAGCTGCACATAAGGGGTTCGACTCAGGTGGAATTTTTAGTAGAACCTGAAGCCTTGGGATGAACTTTAATATTAGTATTTTTTTTAAGATTCCTGAAGCAGCAAACATGAGGCAAATGGTTCTCTCAGAGTGGAGTGGTGTCTAATTTACCATACCATGGAATTAGGTAGATCTGGGAAATACACTGTGTGTATGAAAAGTACTGCTAGAGGCACATTGTGGAATTATTCTCACAGAGAACAGCATTCTCTGTCTCTGCTTTTGGCCTAGTAATACTTTTTTTCTCACACAAAAACAGAAGTTGGAATGAGTTCCTCAGTGCTGAGTACCAGTTAGGGTTAATTCTTAATAGAACATTGCCAGAAAGTAATAGTGAAAGTTTTCAGTGCCTAGAGGTCAAAATCCTTTCTAAAAAGAGTCCGGGTGTAGAGGTTAGGAACTATTGATCTACTTTGCAGATTGTTAACTGGAGGCATTTTAGTTCTAACAACTGCCTTTGTTAGGATTGGTGAAATTCTTGAGGCTTTTTTGTTCTTCTTTAATCGTCCAAGAATGCGAATAGGCATCCAGAGAGATTATTACATGTTAAATTGGGAGTCAATAATGTTAACTAGAGCAAAAGGATTTTTGTTGAATGTGTATTGTTTATGTGTTGCTGGAATATATTGCTAGATATCCAAATTAACAAACTGGTTTTAATAAATTAGCAGTATTGCCTAAGTTGTTTTTGGCCTTTCCTCTGTTGCTTGTGCATAGGACAACGTCAAATACTGCCAATATTACATTCATAAACAANGTCAATAATGTTAACTAGAGCAAAAGGATTTTTGTTGAATGTGTATTGTTTATGTGTTGCTGGAATATATTGCTAGATATCCAAATTAACAAACTGGTTTTAATAAATTAGCAGTATTGCCTAAGTTGTTTTTGGCCTTTCCTCTGTTGCTTGTGCATAGGACAACGTCAAATACTGCCAATATTACATTCATAAACAAGGCAAGCTGTTGTCTGCGTGGCACTCGTAGCTACTAGCATTGACTATAAAGTCATGGTCAATCAGCTTGTAATATTCTGGAATGCTAAAGGCTTTGGGGCAAGTTCTGATAGGTCTACAGCTGTTTATCATATCTCTGCCAACCTCAGCAACCTAAACTATTTTTTCAAAGAAAAAAAAGAATGCTTTAGAAACTGTTATGGTGATCTTTCAAATTTGATTAGCATAAATATGATGACACAGGAATTGTTTTATTTCTTTTGAAATATTTTATTTCAAAAAGTCAGCCAATTCAAATTAGCACACTTTTTGTGAGGTTTCTGAAGATGAAAAGTAGAATTTGTGTATTTTAATACAAGGTTTAATTAACCTAGAGTTATAGCTTCTGTACCCATGGCCTTCATTTAACCGGGCCTATTCCCGTAGAAGTAGTCATACTTTATTAAGAAGGGCTTTCTTTGAGGTAATTGTACACAGGGTTAGGTTGAGAGTTCAGTTTTATTGATTTTAGTATGGATAATTTGTTGTATGTATTACATTCTTTAATTTAAATCAATTGAGCATTCTTGGATCGTGCCCTCTTTATAACAATAATTAGCAATATCTTAATTGGGCAGATGTTAAGATCTAGTGGAAATATTGCAAAACGCAATAGTTGGTTCCAAAATGAATATGAGGCTATTATAACTAGGCTGATTCTTTTTCTATAATAGGGAAGTAGTTACTAATAACATCTTCTCCTGTCATGTTTAAAATATCTCAGGGTGGTTAGGGAACTAATAGGTGTGGTAATGGGAGATGTAACACTATTTTTAATCAAACCTCTTTCATCCAGTTAAATTTAATGTGAGCTGCTGAGGTCATAGAAATTGATAATCTTACACTCTTATGACTTGAAAACAAGATTCTTTGAGAGGCAGGCTTATTCTGAGCGATATCCAGAGTATTATTCCATCAGCATTGTAAGCGGGCTTTGGAAACTTTGAATTTAACCACTTATGCTTTATTTTATACTAAATAATTAATATTAATATTGGACATAAGAAACGCAGAACTACATGACATAAAGCTATGCTATTCTAAAATGAATATCCTGTTCGGTTTTGAATCCTGACAGGATAATATGATCTGACTATTTCATTAAATGAGGTTCTCGCTTAACAACTCAAGTAACCCTGAATTTACAAAAGCAACTGCGTCTGCCAGGATTGCTATTGTGAAACAATGGAGTGATGACCACATTGTTTAGTAAATTCCAGTTCCAATTGTTGTTGTAACTCAATAATTACCTGTATATCTTTTTTTTCTTTCAAAACCTTGCGGTTTATAACTGCAGCATTAAACCAGAGTCATAAGCAATTTGTATTGGGCATTTTCAGTGATAGTATGTAATTATAGCTCCTGATAGAAGCATTTCTTTAAAGCCAGTGTACCATTGGCCAAATCATGCTGAAGAAAGTTATTTATGTGGTTACTAAGTGTCAATACTGACCTGATAGCTCATAAAAGGTCCAAATGTAGATTTATATGCATGTGTAAACGCTAACAGAAATACTTTGGCTAACCCAATCCTGTAATTTACAAACAGTTTGTTTTACAGCAAGGACCTATGAAGACTGTTGGTATATGCATAGTTAAAAAAGAAGAAGCTGAGCTATACAGGTTTATGATGTAGCTATTCTGCATGTGAATTAATAATCTTCCTTTAAGGATTTATACCATTGTTCCTTCCATTCCAAAGATTTTGAAGCATATCACTGTTTAAATATGTAAAACTCCAAAAGGCTTGTGCTGAAAGTATTTTATGGATTAATTGTCTCTGGGAGATTTTTTTATGTCATAAATTTCAATTTTCAGTTTGTCATTCAACAACTGAATATATTTGTGTTTTCAAAAATCACATGGCTTCTTTATCATTGTATAAAATGTGTGTGGATGTGTTGTCTTCAGTATTGTGTTTAATCTTATAAAATCCACCGTATTCATACAATTAAGAGTTTTCTGTCTTGAAAATATGCAAGCTGTGAACATATTCAGTGTTTCTCCTAACTATCATTTTTTGTTATGTGACATTCTTTAGAATGCAGTTTTAAAATAGATTTTTGAATGCAACTATTCAACTACCTATATTCCTTTATACTGGGAGGAAAACAAAACTTCTAAATCAAAGCACACATTAAACTTAGCTTAGTTGGGCTCATATTCAGATACAGTATGAACTCTTTTGGTAACCTGATTCCATATAAATCTCCCCAAAATAACATGATAACATGAATTGCAGAAGTTTCCTATTTTAAATTAGTGACTATATAATAGGAGAGAAACACATTCTTACCAATACTTTGCATGCAAATTTTCGATTAAAAATACTAATAAAAGGAAATGATTTAAGAACCTGTGTTTTTTTAGAAAGCATTTAGAAAGCATTTCAAAATACTGTATTTAAAGGTTCTAAATACTATATTTCAAGGTTTTCAAGGTTTTCAAGCAATACATGCTCTGTATGGTACATACTGTAGTGTAAACAGGAAAAAAAATACCTCACTATCTTAAATAAGTGAGAAACAAAGTTGATAGGGAAGGCACAAACACAGAAGAGAAAGGGAGACAAAGATTGAATTTGTGTTGTCAATTGATTTGAGCGATGGCTACTCATTTGATGATAGGTTCTGGCTTCAAAGTGAAAGGAAAAGAATGTGAATACATTTTACCATGAGTAAATAATGCCTTTTATGGTATGTATGTACGTATTTTGCCATCTGACATTCCTTTTCAGAGAACAGCTCATAGGAACGTTTAATGCAGCATTACTATTGCTTTCCTCAGCACTGTTTACAAATGTGCCGTCTGTTCTTCAGTTGATGGGTGCATTGAATACTTGATGAATTTCAGTCCTGCTAAAGTTTATCTGATTTGGGCATTCTGTAATGACATAAGACAGATAGAGAGTTCCTTGATTCAAGGCTGATTTTTGCTTTAGATTGAGCTACAAGGGTGAAGTTACTTCCTTCAACCTAAGTTTTTATTTGTTTAAAGGATGAGTCCAAGGTATAAGGGCAGGGGCTCTGTATAGAATAACTGTCCCCAAATTGGTGCCCTTCAGATATGTTGGAATTAAAGCCCATAGGAGTTTAAAGGAGGCCTGAAGTAAGGGGGCAGAAATTATGTTAATGATTTAAGGTGAATTGTTTTTGTGCTGCTTTTCTACAAACTGATAGGCTCTGCCATCCCCAAGATAATTAGAGGATTAATGAGGCTGCCATATAATTGAATTAGGCCTGTTTTATTTTGTCCAACAGTGTCCACCCTAGCATTCTTTCAGACATGAGAGATTCCTTAGTTCAAAACATTCGTTTCAGAGACCAATTCTTTATACTTTGCCATGTATTTTTGCAGTGTGATCCTGCTGCTGCAACTCACCTTGTCAGACTGCATCCCATTAAATGAAGACAATTATCAGTAGTAACCAAACTTGATGTCCTTCAGATGATTTCCAGTCATCTCCAGCCAACACATCCAATGGCAAAGGAATATTGGAAGAGTACTCTAAACCAATGGTTCTCAACCTTTTTAATGCCGCGACCCCAACCGGTCGTAAGTCAAGGACTAAACCGGTCATAAGTCGAGGACTAAACCGGTCGTAAGTCGAGGACTAAACCGGTCGTAAGTCGAGAACTACCCAACCGGTCGTAAGTCGAGGACTTTCCCTGCCCGGGAGCGCCGTGAATGCGTGGTTCCACCCCCTGCGCCGGCCGAGGCGTAGCTGGCAAGCGGCAGAGACGGAGCAGGCTGACCACCAGCTGGCCCAGCCCAAGGGAGGTAAGGCACCCGCCGGAAAAGGGGAAAAAAATGGCGGACAAAAAAATGGCGGACAGCCTTGCTTGGCGACCCCCGTGAAATGGTCGATCGACCCCAAATGGGGTCCCGACCCACAGGTTGAGAACCACTGCTCTAAACTACTACGGCAAAATCTCTTAGGGGTTCAAACGGGCTTTTCTCTGTACAAAAAATGGCCAAGATCTGAATATGCATTTTTCTACTGCAACTTTGTGACTTTTCCATGCTTCTCTCCCTATTCACAGGTATAATTAGGAAGCCTGTTTTGTTATTTTATTCAAACCCAAGACATTGAATATCTAAGTAACGAGGGCATGAAATCAAACAGATAGTTCGCTTGTTCAGTCACATATATGCTGAAGTCTACCCATTGACATTTGTATGTGTGGAACCTGTTCATAAATTTCTATATCGTGAACACCGGAAACTGTTTAGAAACACTGATAAAATACATGTTAGCAGCAATTTGCATGTAATGTGAGCATAAAAAGAATTTCAATACCTCCTCAAAAAATGGGTTCCCTTCTCCTATTTAATCCAACCACCTAAAGTGTATATTATGTTTATCTTTGTATATAAAACAATAGGGGTTTTACTTTTATAAATAGTATTTCATAGAATTTTGTTTAAAGATGCAGTTGAGGCATTTATTTTTATTAACTATGTTTTCCAGAATATAGGCATCGCTATATGAAATTATTTTAGTGGTTATTAAATGATTTGTTCTCCCTCTCCTCTCCATCACATTTTAATTTATTTTGTAATAATCCCATTTTGTTTAAAATGTACTGGTTAAAGAAGGCATTGGAGGAATACAAGTAGACAAATGTGACCATATTAATGCCATAAGTTCCCATTCTGATATGATCATAGGTACAGAATTTTGCTTCTGATTCTCCCCTTTCTTTCCTAGCACGGCAACGTGTGTTTCGATCAACAAAGGTTGTAATGTGATCCAAATGTTACATGCCTAAATTTCCTTTAGTCAGGGACTAAAGTTATTGAGCTGAGCATGTCGTAGATTTCATGGTAGAACAAGTTTCTTATGTGAAGGCTTTTAACTATTGTGGAAACTATATATTCTGTTCCCTATAACTAAAGAACTCCGTAGTGAATAAATATGCATTTAAATATTTAAGTGTTTAAATATTGAATACTCTGAGGTTTGGATGATTGCTAAATTATTTTATCAGAAGAACTTTGAAATTTGACATGTATCTTTCATTGCTCTTTTTGTCAACATTGCCTGCTAATTTGACAAAGCTATGTTGACATCTGTACAGCCACCCATGAAAATGTACATCTAAAAGAACAAGCATATCTTCTTTAATAAACTCCTGAGAAACTGAATGAGGGTATTATGTTTGTTTGTTTTTTTATCCCTAACTTTTAAAACATAAAAGAGTTATTATTACTTTTAAAGTTCTTACAAGTTGGAGATGCTAATTAGTATTGGCTGCTATTTACATATTTCAGCAACATGTAGAAATTTTAAATCTACATGTTGAATTTAATCTTTTATAAAACTTCAAGATTTTTTTTTAATTAAATGATCAAACTTGTTGCAGGAAATTTAAATGAAGGCATTCTGGATGCTACCAGTGAAATAATTATATATATACAGTTACTTAAAGTTAGAACCATCTAACTTAAAGTTAGAACCATCTATTTTGCAATGGGGTTATTTGGGGGGGGGGGAGATTTTAGTTCTATTTTGTTTTATCTCTAGAATGTTGTAAACTTGATTTTGCCTGTGTGTTTTCACCAACATTTCCCGTCTTCTCAGTAACGAGACAGGAGAGATGGTAATGCTGACTGAAGATTTCCTAATCTGAAATAGGAGTCATTTTTGAGGAGCTGGAATTAAAAGCAAACTGCTTTCATTTATTAAAATACTGTTATGTTTTTGTTGTTTACTGAGTTGCTCACATCTGTTTGAGCATCATAGTTCTTAGTAGCATGCATCCTGAGGGGGAAAAACAACTATGATGTAATGTAGATCGGTGAATTTGTCAAGCTACATGGTGATGCACTCCTGAGAATGGAATCAAACCATTAGTACATCATGCAGAATTATTGGTTCCAAAGAGACACCCTTGAGAGATGAAGTCTTGTAATGAGAAAATGGCAACGTTGTTCTAGTACTTGTTGTTTTCTTTGAAATGGCTAAAATACCTGAAATGATTTATACCCAATTGAGCTTACGTAAGGTAGACTATCCCATTTACAAGAGTTCGGTAAATAGTAGTCACCGAAAAGGTCTAGAGTTTCCTGATGTACCACATATAAATGGAATTGAACCGATCCAGTTTCCTTCATTTTATTCTTTCGTTCTTATTAAATACTACCACACACAACTATCGTTTTCCATCTTTGGTTTGACCGACTGTACTAAAAATGTAGTTTTTTTAATCCTTGTGCCATTTATTGCTAGTAAAATATTTATTGCTTAACTACTTAACTCTGTGGTTGTCAAAAATATAATCAAGATCACTGTGGAAAAAATACAAGACTAATCTGTGTGGGTTTATGTTACTCCTGAGACTTGATATGGACTGGGAATGGAATGGGGAAATGGACTTCTCCAGCACTGGAGATGGAGGATCCACCCATGGGTAATAGACTGTATTCCTGCCCAATCAGATTAAGTCAGCCAAAGTTGCCACGCCCGTCCTGGACCATAGATTCCACTCTTGACTTAATCTTGCCCATGGACGGACGTAAAACTCTGGCTCTTAGGCAGGTATAGTCTTGATCATTGGTGAATCCTCCACCTTCTTTGCCTATTTAGTCTGATTTAGGTAATTTGATCTGTTAGGAGATAGATCCCTTTAGCTCTGCTAGTGGGGGGAGGATCGTGATTATAGAAAGAAGGGGCTCCTTCTTCCTTTCCCCTCCTCCCTGCATTAATAGAAGAGAAGGGGATCCCTCTCAGTTCCCTTCTCCCAACACCGCTTGATCCGTTCTCACCGGAGCTTGCGGCTGCGGCCCGGTGACGAACGGCGCGTACGGACTTGCCTCACAGCAACCGAGGCTCGTTCGAACTTAGGCCTCAGCCTCATTGCATCGGACAGTCAACCTCGGCCCCGATCTTCAGACCCGGCTGGGGAGGCGCGCGCCTTAACCGTCGGAGCCGTTTTTGCGTTCGGGCGACAGATCGGAGGCTTGGGGAGGCTTGGGGAGCGTTCCTTCCCTCGTAGCCATCGCGCGGCCGCCATTTTGAGCTGCGCGACGGGGATAGCCGAGGACGTTTTTGCAGCTCGTTAGGCCCCGATCGCCGACGAACGGCCTCGGAAAAGGCGCGAGCTGTGAGGGGGACCAGCTGGCTTTAATCAAGCCTGACGAACGGCCGTTCGTCCCCAGTTGCAGTTTCAGCACGCCTGCGTGCTCCTCGTTCTCGGGCTGCCTTCCATAGGCCTAGCAGCTCTTTGGGAGCTACTTGCCATCGCGCGCGGCCGCCATTTTGGATCGCACGACGAGGGAAATTACGAACTATCGAGTTTAAAGAGGACAAAGGACCTTTCCCCTCTATTTTTTCATAAGAATTAACCTAGTTAACTGCTGTGGGGGGGGGAAGGAGTTTGGCAGCATCAGGGGAAAAAAACAACAACAACGCCATTTCAAGGTTCGGCCGCCATTTTGAAGGCCCCCTTCTAACGGGGACCCACCTTCCATTATCAACACAGTATCCCTCGCGTGTTAGGAATTCTGAACAGCTCTAGAAAATCCCTTCTCAGGCCTTGTGTCTCCTAGTCTGCTTGCCTGACACGTTGAGGACCAAAGTCACTCAATTTCGTGACTCTGATCGTGTCATTGGGACACGAGGATTCCAGGTGTTCCCTCAGAGCATCTGTCCTTTCCTCCTCAAATTAAGCCGGATTCCAGACATACTCACAGTGTGGCTGTCCTTATCCGACCACTAATATTACCTATTCAGTCCCAAAAATACCTGGGTTCCAGACGTACCCACAGTGCGTGTGTCCTCACCCAGAGGTTGTATTCTCTAGATACCAGGGGGTCCCACTCGAGTTCCTGGGCTATCTGAGAATGGAGGCTGCCAATTCTTCTTCAGAAGGCGCTGCGCCTCCTCCACCCGCTTTAATGTCTGTCGCTCCACCCAGTCTGGAGGGTCCCGACATGCCCGCATCTAAAACCAAGGGCAGGTCTTCGAACAAGACCTCCAAGAGGGCAGACAAACAAGCCAGCCGGAGACATCAGGCCCTTGAAAAGGAGTTTTCTAGAGCACAAAAGGCAGCTAGACTAGATCCCCCCCAAACTGAGGGATTAACATACACTCTGCCCTTGGGACCTCCCGCTTTTTCCCCGAGGGGATGGACTACGGGAGAACTCTCTCATTCCCCCGTACCTCCTGCTCCGCGGCCACATTTCAGCCTTCCAGAGGCAACTTTCACTCCTACAGCTGCAGGCCTCCGTCCTACGGAGTCTGTCCCCATGCCTTCGGAGGAGCGCCTGACCTTCTTGATTGCGCAAGCAGTTGACAGCGCCTTGAACGCCAGGGCTATCCCGCCTAGACCTCCGGTTGTGAATCCCATACCTGCACAGGGTCAGGAGGAGGACACTTATGAAGCACCTTCCTCACCATCAGGTTCCTCGTTCTCAGAGGGCCTATCCCTCCACGACCAGGGCACTGACCAAGGGTTTCCAATGTCTGAGGAGGAGGAGACTTCCCCTGATGCTCCAGCATTCAGTGGCATGTTTAATCCTTCTGCTTTCGTCACTCTGCTCCGAAAGGTCGCATCCACAGCCCACCGGGGTTCTGAGCCTCCTTCAATGGCGGCCACTGTTTCTCCGGATCCAGAGTTAGATCCCAATTTTACTGAACCAGTGGCGGCTCAACATCGCATCCCATGCCCTCCCATGTTCATGACCGCTATACAGAAGCAATGGGCTTCTCCAGCTTCCCTCCCTCTGCCTAGCGCTACTGACAAGAGACTTTATAATGTAGCTAAGGAGCTGGAAGAGGCATTGGAGGTGCCAGCAGTGGATGAACCTTTCGGTCCACTGGTCTCTTCCACCGCCATACCCGGAGACGTCTCTGAAGCCCTCAAAGCGGAGGACCGTAAGTCCGAACTCGCTTATCGTAAGACCCATCAGGCGGCGGCTTGGGCGATTAGAGCGGCTTCCTCCGCTTCATTCTTTAATAGATCCGCCCACCGCTGGCTCAAACAACTTCAGGCCCGGACCCCAGCTGAGGATGTCCGCTCTCACCAAGACCTTAGTAAAATGATAGCGGCTATTGAATATGCATCAGATGCATCTCTCCAAGTCACCAGGTTTGCCTCCAAGGCTATGGCATCCAGCATCACGGGGAGGCGTATGCTTTGGCTGAAGCATTGGCGTGCTGACGTCAAATCAAAGTGGCGCCTGTCATCGGCCCCATACCAAGGAGGCAAACTGTTTGGTGGGGCCTTGGAACCGTACCTTACTGAAAATAAGGACAAGCGCAAGGTCCTCAACCACATTCTGAACAAGTCGGAGAAACGTAAGACCTTTTATCCCCGCAAACAGTCCTTTCGGCCTAACAACAGGTACACTTACAACCAGTCCTTTCAACCGTTTCGTCCCTTTCCGGCCAGGCAGGACAGGCAGGACAGACAATACGATGCACAAACGGCTAAACCCAGGCAACAATTTCAGGGTAAGCGGCCCTTTCGGGGGAGCGGCCGTCCATATCGGCGCTCCAAGTGACTTCCTGACGGTCATTCCCATAGGGGGCAGATTATCTCTCTTTGCCCACCAATGGGAAGCTACCAGCACGGACTCATGGGTGCTCAACACCATACGCAACGGCCTCTATTTGGAGTTCATCTCCGATCCCCCGAATCACTTTATCTCTTGCCCTTACCCTCGAAATCGAATAAAGAGGAAGTTGATGGGCGACGCCGTCCAACACCTTCTCGACATACAGGCCATAGAACCGGTTCCGGTGGACCAGAGAGGTCGGGGATTCTACTCCATCCTCTTTGTCGTTCCCAAGTCGTCGGGGGGATGGAGGGCCATCTTGGATCTCAAGGGTTTAAATCACCATCTTGTTTACCGCAAGTTCAAGATGCAGACGCTCCGATCCATCTTGGGAAGCGTAAGAAAAGGAGACTTCCTGACGTCCATCGATCTCACGGAAGCGTATCTTCACATCCCCATCTCTCTCG
>NW_015386935.1:283213-285695 GCF_001527695.2 Protobothrops mucrosquamatus
GGGAAGCGTAAGAAAAGGAGACTTCCTGACGTCCATCGATCTCACGGAAGCGTATCTTCACATCCCCATCTCTCTCGCCCACCGCCGGTTTCTAAGGTTTGCTTACAAAGGTCAACATTACCAATACAGGGCCCTTCCTTTTGGCCTTTCATCGGCTCCCAGGGTGTTTACCAAGATCCTAGCGGTCCTGGCAGCTCACGGATGATCCCGGTCAGGGTCCAATGTTACTTGGACGACATCCTGATCCAGTCATCTTCCATCCGGTCCGCCAAGGCGGATCTAACATCGGTAGTGAGCGTGCTCCAGGAGCATGGGTTCTCGGTAAACTTCCTCAAGAGTCACATGATCCCCACGACAAAACTGTTACATCTGGGAGCCATAATAGACACTTTGCAATGCAAGGTGTACTTATCTCAGGAACGCCGGGACAACCTGAGGAACTCAATCCTCCGGGTACGCAGGGGACGCACGGCGTCCTTGCTCACTCTCTCCAAATTACTGGGTCAAATGATATCGACCATAGCCATTGTCCCGTGGTCCAGACTCCACTCCAGGGAACTACAGTGGTTCCTGTTACCCTTTCAGAGGCAGAACCTCAGTGCCTCCAATCAAAAGGTGAGACTTCCCCCTCAGGTAGTGCGGTCTCTCGGATGGTGGCTGTCGCCAGCCACCCTCAAGGGGTCGCTGTTCAAAGAACCGGACCGGACACTGCTGACGACCGACGCCAGCCTGTTTGGCTGGGGTGCGCACCTTCGATCGCAGTGGGCACAGGGTCGTTGGTCCCGTTCGGACCTTTGGCACGACATCAACTGGTTGGAGTTGCGGGCCATTTATTTAGCTCTCCAACATTTTCATGCTCTGGTAAGGAGGCGACACGTCCTTGTCCTCACGGACAACGTAACTGCCAAGGCTCATGTGAACAGGCAGGGGGGCACCCGTTCACGGGCTCTATTGACCGAGTCACTGCTGCTGGGATCCTGGGCAGAACACAACCTGGCCTCCATCAAGGCCGACCACATTTCGGGGAAGGAAAACACTCAAGCCGACAGGTTGAGCAGGGCCACCATAGACCACTCGGAATGGCGCCTCCATCCGAGAGTGTTCGGGGAGATTTGTCACCGCTTCGGACGTCCACTAGTGGATCTCTTTGCGTCCCCGGCCAACACACAATTGAGCCGATTCTTCTCCCGGTTCCCCTCTCAGGGGGCGGAATGGATCGATGCGCTTCGCTCCCCATGGCCCCCGGGTCTCCTCTATGCCTTCCCGCCGCTCCCTCTGATTCCGGCGGTGATTCGCAAGGTTCTCCAGGAGGGTGCGGAGGTACTTCTCATTGCTCCTTATTGGCCACGGAGACCCTGGTTCGCCGATCTTCTGAGCTTGTCCATCTCACACCCATGGCGGATTCCCCCGGACAGAGTCTCGCTCAGTCAGGGGGTCGTCCTCCATCAGGACCCCCAATGGCTCCAGTTAGCCGTTTGGCGATTGAGCGGTCTTGTTTGTCACGACAGCTCTGTTCCACAGGGGTGATCAATGTAATTCAAGCGTCCCGTCGCCCCTCCACTAACCGAATTTACGAGTCCACATGGAGGAGTTTCCAATCCTGGTGCTCCAGGAAGCAGTTGTCACTTGTTCAACTCACTGTTCCTCATATTTTGGAATACCTTCTGGAGGGTCTGGAGCGGAAACTAGCCCCGAACACATTACGACGGCAGGTAGCTGCTCTGTCCACGATTCTATCCTGTGACTCTGTAGAGTCGTTAGGGCATCACCCATTGATTAGATCTTTCCTCAGGGGTGCGGCAAACACCAGGCCGCCTACGGTACATAGGTACCCGTCCTGGGACTTGCTGCAGGTACTTCTGGCCCTGACGAGGCCGCCTTTCGAACCCCTGAGATCGTGCGAGCTTCAACACCTTACTCACAAAGTGGCCTTTTTAGTGGCAATCACGTCGGCTCGGCGTATCTCCGAGCTGGCAGCGCTCTCGGTCCGCAAGGACCTGTGTTTTTTCCGCCCAGACAGGGTGGTCCTCCGACTCGATCCCACCTTCATACCAAAGGTAAATTCAACATTCCACAGGAACCAGGACATTGTACTCCCGGACTTTTGTCCGAACCCTTCGTGTGCCCAGGAGCGACAATGGCATAGCTTGGATGTCCGTAGGGCGCTCAGTTATTACATCTCACGAACAGCGGATTTCCGTAAATCGGAGGCCCTGTTTGTATCTTTCCACCCTTCTTCAAGGGGTCGGAAGGTCTCTTCGTCCACCATAGGCAGGTGGATCCGGAAGTGCATCGCCGGGGCATATCAGGCTGCATCATTGCCGGTTCCAAGAGGGGTCACGGCCCACTCCACCAGGAGTGCTTCTACCTCTGCGGCCTGGGATACTCAGGCGTCCATAGAGGACATCTGCAGAGCGGCCACTTGGTCCTCACCTTCTCCATTTATTCGGAACTATAAAATAGATAAATTTGCATCCGCGGA
>NW_015386935.1:286863-293347 GCF_001527695.2 Protobothrops mucrosquamatus
CACAGAACAGGGAGTTGGATTAACAAATCAGCCTCCACACAACCTGCAGGATGCGTACCTCCACACAACCCGCAGTTGGGATTTGGGAGGTCTGTGTGTTGGCTTGTCTGCAGCTATCTGCAGCCTACGCTTACCCATGAACCCCTTTGCAGCATAGATATCCGGCAATACCTACATACAATTGTGGGTAGCTCTAAACTAGGGTTCCCAACCGGGGATGTTTGCACCCCCTGGGGATACGAGATGATATACCAGGGGGTGCGAAAACTTGGTTTTTCAAAATTATAGTGTATATGCATAATTACTTGCCATTATTTTGAACTTTTGTAAGGGGTGCGAGAATATATCAGAAGCGTTCTAGGGGCACGGGGTATAGAAGAGATTGGGAGCCACTGTTCTAAATCAAGCTTAAGGGAAGGGACCTCATCTAAAGGGAGGCTCATCTAAAAGAGAGCAGGAGTGGGCTGTTTTGGATCGCTGGGAGCCTGCTGTTCAGAGGGCAGATGCCATAGCAAGAAGGCACATTGGCTGGGTCTCATCAGATGGCATTGTTTAATAGGTGGATATGAAGCGTGACAACTCTATCAAATTATACTGGATGTGCAGACACTATAGGTTGATCTCTCAGGTAACGAGGTCTTATGTCATTAAGAGCTTCATACTAACAATTTGAATTGCACCTTGAAGCCTACGGATAATTATGGTAGCTTATGTGGCAAAAGTATTATATGGACACATCATGGTATGCCCATAATGGCTCATGTGATTACATTCTGGACCACGTGAAGTTATTTGAGGGATAGTTAAGAGCAGCCCCATGTAGAGCATATTGACATAATCCGTAAAGCAGTGGCCTTATGTTGTCCTCTTTTCTCCTCCTCTTGTTATTTTGGAACTTTATATTTAATTGCCTAATGTTTGTTTCTAACTTAGTTTTCTAGTTTTCTTTGACTAGAAGTGTGAACAGCTTCCTTAATGTACTGTATAATATTGTTTATTCCCAGCCATATATAGTGTAGTAATGATCTGCTGGGAGAAAAATACTTTTGGTTGTCTCTAACTTTAGGGGCAGATGTTCTACGGATAAATTAATATGCCAGACCCTTATGTTGTTCTGTCATAGTTCCTTTAAATCAGTTTCTTTTATTGAACTCAATATGAAAACTTATTTTGATTGAATTGTACTTTAAACATTAGATTTATGTGATGCCTTCCAGAGAGCAAAATCTATAAAAAACAAATAAACCGCATTTTCTATATGGATACCACTCTCTCTTATTCTCAGTATGTATACATACAACACACACACACAGAGAGCCTTCGAACTTATGATCACAACTGGGACTGGAACTTTTGTTGCTAAATGAGGTGGTAATTAAGTGAAACTTTTTTTGCCATGGTTGTTAAATGAATCACCACTGTCATTAAGTGAATCATGTGGCCATTAGGGGAATCTGGCTTTGTCCATTGACTTTACTTATTGGAAGCCAGCTGGGAAAGTTGCAAGTGACAATCATGTGACCCCAGAATGCTGCAGCTGTCGTAAATGCATGCCGGTTGCCAAGTGGCTGAATTTTGATCACATGACCCTAGGGACATTGCGATAATTGTAAATGGGAGGACAAGTCATGTCACTTTTTTTCAGTGCCCTCATAACTCGTAATGGTCACTAAATGAATGGTCATTAGTCGAGAACTGACTGTATGTATATATAAATGGGAAACACTGAGACAAAGTTAAAGCCTAGGCAGTTTCAAGCACATTGCACATATGACCAAATTATTAACTGTACCCTAAATTTTAATGAGATCTGACTTTGATTAATAGATATTCTCCTTTTTGCCTTGCTTGCAGTTTTAATTAGTCTTTTT
This sequence comes from Protobothrops mucrosquamatus, assembly GCF_001527695.2. Taxonomy (NCBI): domain Eukaryota; kingdom Metazoa; phylum Chordata; class Lepidosauria; order Squamata; family Viperidae; genus Protobothrops; species Protobothrops mucrosquamatus. Next base: position 288,735 of record NW_015386935.1, read on the forward strand.
AAAATTAAACTTATTAATGAAACAAAAAGATTGAATCCCTTTAAACGGAGCTCCCTGCCTGAATTCTTGCCATGTACTTCTGCTTTTATCATGATCCTGTATGACACCTTTAAAAATGAACTAATTATCATCTAAGCTTTTTTTTTTTATTAATATTGATTTGAATTTATGTATTTTATTTTTAAGACTCTCCAACAACTTGGAAAACGCGTAAGAGAATGAGCGTTCTGCTAATTGAAGCTTTTTATGGAGGTTCACATAAGCAGCTCATGGACCTTCTTGAAGAAGAAATAGGAGAATGCGTCCTTTTTACTCTTCCAGCGAAGAAATGGCACTGGAGGGCAAGGACTGCAGCTGTGTACTTTATGCAGAATGTACCAGCCAGTGCTGATTACAGGTAAAGAGAGCTATGAACACCTTTCTAATCTAATGCTAAATGTAGAGTTTCAGATTGAGGCATAACACAATTCAGTAGTTTCTGAGATCACCTAGAGCAGTGGTTCTCAACCTTTTTAATGCCGCGACCCCAACCGATCGTAAGTCGAGGACTAAACCGGTCATAAGTCGAGGACTAAACCGGTCGTAAGTTGAGGACTAAACCGGTCGTAAGTCGAGGACTACCCAACCGGTCATAAGTCGAGGACTTTCCCTGCCCGGGAGCGCCGCGCAGGCGTGGTTCCGCCCCCTGCGCCGGCCGAGGCATAGCTGGCAAGCGGCAGAGACGGAGCAGGCCGACCACCAGCTGGCCCAGCCCAAGGGAGGTAAGGCACCTGCCGGAAAAGGGGAAAAAATGGCAGACAAAAAAAATGGCGGACAGCCTTGCTTGGCGACCCCCATGAAATGGTCGATCGACCCCAAATGGGGTCCCGACCCACAGGTTGAGACCACTGACCTAGAGACAGCATCCTGGCTAAAAGATTGAAATGCCCAGTAGTTCCAAGAATGTCTTCAGTTCAGTCTTCAGATATTTGATTGAAGAACATTTCATAGTACGGTTGTGGATAAAATACAAAAAACTTTTGAGCAGAGATGACTGATGGTTTTGATCTTAGGGCAAGGGTGGGAACCATGGCCCTTTTATGACTTGTGGACTTCAACTCCCAGAATTCCTGAGCCAGCCATGGGCTTAGTAACAGATTTGTTTTTTCCAAGCTGTGGAATGTCATTTAGTCTTCAACATCTACCTTGGCATCAAAGAAATCACTTTTATCTGAGACATAACAAGCAGTATAAGGTCAGGCAATATATCGGAGAGAACCAAAAGGGAGGATTCCCATATGCCAGTAAAACATGTTTTATTGTTGACCCAATGCATTTTGAAGTTAATCTTTTATCAAGGGCACAGTGTTTGCACTGGTCAGTTTTAATTAAATGAAATGCCTTTCTAGAAATAGAAAGATTTTGCTATCCTGCAAAGGCTGTGAAGAGAGGAGGGACACTAGATTGAGGTCCATCTGTCCAAAATAGTGTCACCCATGACCCTGCTAAATATATTGGTGTTGGTGTTGGGATACACAGATGGACCTCTGAAGATAATCTTTATAGATAAGTTAGCTCATTTTCTAACAGTGAAGACTTAAAGACTTCCATCAAAAGAGGTCAGAAAGCAAAATGAAATGGGATGGAGTTCCTTCCAACCAACCAGATCCCATCTACCAGTTCTGTTTGGAACATAACATTGGGTCTAAAGCCAGATTAGAATAGATTTGAAGTATCCGTATCCCCCCAAAAACCTCTATTTGGCTTTTATGTTCAAACAACTTGCCCCAGTAAAATCTTAATACTATGTTAGCTCAAAGCAATTCAGTGTTAATGAACTGAGGGTTAAGATAAAACAACCTATTAGTCTATATTACTTGAATTGGGAAGGTACAGTTCTAAGATGGCGGCGCCTGGATCGGCTGCGGCTGCATTGGCTCTTGGAGGTGAAAAGTTTTGGGAGGGATATAAGGATATAGGCCACATGATCGGAAAGGTTTTAATGTGTTTGAGCAACGTGGTGGAATTAAGATAACATACGACCAATAATCTTTGCTGGCATGGTGAGTTTCTAGCTGTTCCGGAATTGTTGGTGAGACCGTTAAAAGTCGTCGGTGCTGTTTGAAATTGTTCTGCCGGCAGCAATATGTGACTGCTGGCCCAGTGACAGATTCTACTGCAAATCAGGGCTGTTTCCAAAGGAGGAGGAGGAGGAGAGGTCCCGGGGCTTACGGAGCAAAGGAACTGGATGAGGCTGTTGGCAAGCCCAGAGGAAGGGAGAGAGGCTTTTGGAGGAGTTGGTGGTGGCAGCCGTATGCTCCAAGGGCGAAAAGAAGCAAGGCCTCTTTAAGGAAAAGGTGGAAGAGTCAGGATCAGAAAAAGGGAAGGAGGCGAGGTTGTCGTGCAGGAATACAAGCTAATTTGAGGGCTAATCCACATGGAGCTCCGTTTCCATCTGTCCTGTTTGCCATCATTTGCTCCCTAGAGACTAAAATGGACGATCTGAAACTTGAGCTGGCCAGGAATAAGGAGTGTATATTGGAGGTGGTGATCCTTTGAGAGCTGTATGCAACGAAATTGCATTTTGATGTATGCTGATTGGTGTATATTCAAAGTGACAATAAAGTTGTTGTTGTTGTTGAACTTCTCCTATTAGGCAGAATTAGATACTGTAGTAGTTTTCAGGTAGCAGATACTGGGTCAAAATGAGATTAGTAGCAAAACATTTGGAGGACAAAGTTATATCTGCCATGCTGCTTAATTGGTTCTGCCTAAAGTAATGCGTTGCTCTTGTGGTGGAAAAAGCTGTCTCTGTGCTGATGTTGAAAGAAGATTAATCTATTAAGTGTGATCAGCTGCTCTACATGGAATATGACAAAGAAACTATTTAGTCCTTCTCAAGCAGCAAAATTCCATCGGCTGGTACTGTGGATAATTCTCTGTGCTTTTCATGTACATTGCTTGGAAGATTTGAGACCCAGGAAATAGACTCATTTTATCACAGAATTTTGGCTTTTGCCTCTGCTGAGTTCAATTTAGCTTGAAGAGTTACCATTTTTGACTCTTCCTTTAAATAATCAGGCCTACCTATGCATGTCCAAAGCATGATTTCCTAATTTAAGGGGTCTATATGTTTCAATTGATGGACTCTTTGTTTTATGTTTTATGTCTCCATTTTTCATTACTAAATGTTTTCAGTTTTTATTTGTAATGTATGTCAGACTTCTCACTGCCCAATAAATCTGGCTGAGAAGAAAATGAGCCTTTTTGTTACTTAGGACATCTGTGTATGTATTGATTTTTGAAATTTATTTATTAGAACATACTTTACATAGTTCTCAGATAAAGACTCCCAGATTTGCTTCCTAGCTTTATAGTTGCAGCATGGAAAGACATGACACAAAAGAATAATAAATTGGGAAGTAGAACGAAAACTCAGATGCTAAGTTATTAAAAGTTATAATTTATTCCTTTTGTATCCCTTCCCTTGCATGAAACACAGTCCAATGGGCGGGGTTATTTTATTTTCCCGCAAATCTAGGAAACAACATACTTTGCAAAACAGGACTATCTGTTGCAAAGTTGAATTATGTCTCTTCAGTTCATGCAAAGTTCCACTATTATCCTTCTAAGTCAATGCTAAATTTTGTCCCTCTTACAGGATGCATGCACCGACAACAATAAATTTTATTGATTAGCTGCTGACCATATGAAAAACCTATAAAACCAATGCAGAGAAAATAACACCACAGATTCACAATAAATTATCATCCTGTCCCTTACAGCTATCATACAAAGAAAGAAAGCAAAGCAGAAAGCCATATTTTCATTTATTGGAAACACAGTTACTGAGCAAGCTAATAACTAACTACGATTTTCAATTCTGCATTTGATTATCTTTCTTAAGCAAAAGTTTTTGAAACTGATGATATTTTCCTGTTTTTTTTCTTTTTTGATACTTGTATTTGCTTCCCAAATAACTCTCATTTCTTTGTGATGAGAAAAGATCAATACATATTGCTTGTCCAAATTCGAGATTAATTATTTTGTGATCTAGGCTTCTCACATGTTGCTTTTAATCTAAGAGTTGAAAGAGTTTTAGATTAACTCTTTATTTAAAATGCAAAGTGTTTCTTCCTGGGTAATTCTTTAGTTCTTCTAATGTCATATAAGCTGATATATATATGTGTATATATATATAAGGAGGTGATTAAGTGAGGATTTTGATTTGCTTGGCTTTTGAAACTATCCTGTTTTCTTGGACTATTCTGATACAATATTATGCATTTTTTCTACATCACAACCTCCAACGTGTTGTAGTGTTATCTCAGTTCCTTCAAGTTCAGCAGCCCAAGCTGTCCAGAGCGAGTTGCTTTAAGCTAATCAGACATAACTCATAGGCATACACCTCATTAGTTTACTGCACAGTTACAGTGACCTAAACTAACTTAATCCCAATTTGTTAAATAACCTGTATTTTAAAAGAAAGTTCTAGAACCTTGTAAACTTATTTGAAATTACCAAACTTGCAATCTGTCATGTAGTTCTGTTCAATATAGCACTCAGAAAAATATGGGCAAGTTAAAAAAAAATCTACATTTAACAAGATCAACATTATGAAGAAGTAATGATAC
>NW_015386935.1:293447-299329 GCF_001527695.2 Protobothrops mucrosquamatus
GAGAAAAGGTGGCGGAACTCAAACCTGGCCACGCCCTCATCAAACCCTAGGACCGCCCCTTTAGAGAACAGGAATGCAAGTAAAATTTGGGAGGGGCTATTTCCGGTGTGGGAGGGGCTATTTCCGGTGCGGCCGGCCCGGAAAAAGGTGCCGGAACGCGGTTCCGCCGCGTTCCGGCTGAAAAAAAGCCCTGCTGCTTTTTATTTTGATATTAACAATAGACAAGATAACATAGTTTTATGTTGGTATTGTCTTTATAAGCATGTGGTTGTAGTCCATCTGCAGTTAAAACATTGAAGGTCCCATTAATTTTGGGGAAGAACTAATCTGTTTTATATTTGCTTACTAGTATCTGTAGGTCTTCCATGAACTAATCTTTGCTTGATGACATGCGATGGGGGTGGAGATGGTGATAATTAGCAATAATAAATGCTTGGGCTCTGTTTGCTTTTTAGTTCTGAGTTTTAACTGCCTTTGTGGTGAGGATTTTTTTAATTCATAGTTGATTCTGGAGTATGCAATGGTGAGCTTCCAAAAGTCTTTTATTGGGGAGGCATACAAATGTCAATAACTAAGCAAATAAAATAAGAATATAGCAGTTTGATTTCAGTTCCAGAAAGGTGCTTTGGAATATGCATAAGTGTAAACTGTTTGCAGCAGTTTTAAGTAGCACTGCACAGCCCTAGTAAATGGAATACAAGTAGTTCTAGACTTACAACCAAAAATTGGTACCAGAACTTCCATCGCTAAGCAAGGCAGATGTTAAGTGAGTCACACACAAGTTTACATTTTTTTTAAAAAAAATTGCATGCTCTGGTATCCTGGCTTCTGCTGTGTTTCTAATACAACATTTGAAAGAGGAATAATACTTCCAGTTTCATGTCAGGCCAGTTTTATATAATTCTGTTTTTTTATACAAAATAGCTTTTCTCTTTTCTTCTATCTTTGGCCAAGTAAGAACATCCTCAGTTTGGAGACAATTAGATTCTCATCATCTTCAACATATGTAGACGGAACTTATTCTTAAATAATCAGGAAAACAGGCTTTTCTTGGTATTGTCAGAAAGTCTTGTTCAAATCTCAAAAGAAGAATAGTTTAAAGTATAATAAAAATGGACTGGAGTCTAAGCAGAGAGATGTCTTATTAAAATACACATTGAGTAACCCATCTGTTGTTCTTCAGATTTAGATCTTCCCTCAAGCTTAGCACGAATCTTGCTATTTGCTGAGCAAAAGAGAATAGGTTTATTCCTGATATATTTAAATCTCCCGACTTACAATTATTCATTATTATGTCATAGTGCAATATGAAGGACTATCTTCAAAAGTTCAGGAGTGAAAGTATTACAAAGCATGTGCCATGGTGCTTCTACACAATATTTAATAGTCCAACAGTTTAATGTTTTCTAAAATCCTTGGCAACCCAAGCAGCTGGTTTCATATGAATGTAGCTTGTAGAAGATGATGTCAGTAGATAATATATATTCAGTTATTTCCTGGTGTTAAAGGTAAGTGAACAATATTGGATTAAATAATCTGAATTTTCAGGAAGATTAATATGGATGTCAAGTCAATGGGAAGAAAACAGGAGATTGCAAATGGCAAATGTCATTGTATTCAACAATGACAATGTATGTCATTGTATTTAACAACAGTGTGGAATTTGCTTAATGGTGGTAACCTAAAATGCCAGGATGGCCACCACTAAGTGACACAGTTACCTGACATTGTACTTCATGACCCCATCACTTAGTGATGGAAATTCCAGTCCCAGTTACCATTGTTAACTGAGGATTACCTGGAGGTGGTGCACAACAACAAGATTTCATAATCCAAAACTCTTCTGAATTTTTTTCTCACTGCTTTCCTAAATATCAGGAAGGAAGACACCCCTTCAATCTTTTGATGTAAGCCTTGTATGTCCAACTCGCGATGTCATGTAATGTCACGCGACGTATCATAACTTTCCCCCCATTGCCGGCAATGGGGTGGGTGCGGTTTCGGCGTGACCCATCTGGCCCGCGAGCTGGCAGTTTGACGTGCCTGATGTAGGCTATCCCAGAGGGTAGGAGCAACCCCAGAGATGCATGAATTCATGGTGTATTTTTTTTTCTTTTTCTTCTAATAATAATTAAACATTACAAGTAAAAAGATAAAGATGAATGCAAACTAAAAAAACAAAAAAATAGAAAGTGCAGAAGAGAACAAATGAAAAAAAATAATGTAAAGAAAAAGAAAAGTACATAAAGAAATTACTTCCCTCTTCATCACAAGTTTAAAAATATTTAATAGCTTATCACCTCTTAAAATACAACAAAAGATCTCTTCTTCCCATATCTCATCTCTTATTTATGAATAAATCCTTAAAGCCTTGTTGTTCAGTTTTTGTTAGGAAAAGTCCATTAAGGGTTGCCAGCGGTAATAATGTATCTCTTTTAAGATTCATCAAATAAACCAACTTTATATTCCTTCCTTTCACTTTTAACAGCCTTGATATTTAATTCCTACAAATAATGTCCCAGAGCCTGATTTCTTTTAATTTCTTTTGTCCCTTCTCACAAAAGTTTTCAAAACCTAACAAGCACAAGCCCCTTTTTTAAATCTCATAAAGGAAAATTATCCAGGTCATTCTCTTGGTTTGTTTTTGGTATATTGTTATTTGCTTTTAGCCGAGCTGCCTTCAGTTCACTGTTTCTTCCCCAGAAGTTCTTGAATATGTCCCAATCTTCTGAATATCTTGTAGGGTAATGTTCAGCATCTCCAGCTGTGTGAACTGGAAGAGTAAGTTCTATTTGAAGTAGTTTTGTAGATATCTGGGCACCTAGCCATAAATGGCTTTATATGTCAAAACCATCACTTTGAATTGAATCCAGAAGCCTATAGGTAGTCAGTGCTTAGCTCAGAGGCAAGAGGATGATAGCTTGATAATTCTGTGAGCTTACAATAGTCTGCGTAGAAGGTAACTAGAGTTTGAGGGCCTCTTTATCTTGGAAAGGCCCTGGTGCATTGTCCATAGATAAGCAAAGACTCTTCTAGCCACATCCTCTGACTTATCTAACAGTAGCCATGTGCCTGGAAGTACCCACTTGTTATTCCATTAGAACAAAAAACCACCTCAATCTTCTCCTGATTCAATGTCACCTTCTTTCATCCAGGCTCTGACAGCCTCCAAGGACTGCTTCAAGGCTTCATTTGCATTGTATATATTAGGATTCCATCAATATACTGGTGAGACCTCACCCCAAATGGATGAATGCCTTATTCCAGTTGAGCTTTGTAAATGTTAAAAAGTAAGGGAAGGTACCAACTCTCAACTACTGAACAGCAACTACTCTTTGCTCATTACCATTAGAGAACATTGCCCACTGTCTTCGCAGCATTGTTCCTTTTCATCTTCAAGATGTTGAGTTGTCAAAGAGAAATTCCAATGCACAACATTCCTAAAGTAAGTTGCAAATGTTTAGATGAGACTCAAGGAATGAATAACAACAAATGGAATACATCATAGAATATGTATACACCAAAGAATGAGTGCTGAAGGTTATTGTGATGTTGAAAAATAGTTATAATAGTTTATTTTAATATCTAGCCATGAATCTTGATTATCTGAAAATAAGCTGAACCCATGAACAACATAGAAATAAAACAAATGCAAGACAGTTTAAAAGGATAAAGTACAGCAATTGAAAGTAATAAATGTAGAAACACTGAATAGTAATGCATGATTTCATTACATTTTATGGCTGAGTAAATACCTATATACGTTATATAGATAGCACATGTAATGCATTTAACGAAAAACATAACAATTCCCTAGAATCTTTCAAAATCTGAAACTAAAGAAACAAATCTTCTGAAGTCTGAAAAATAAAAATCACAAAGCTTTCTTATTAAGATGGTTTTTTTAAAAAAAATAATCAACAAAACTTACCCATGTCAGCAGTGATTGTAAATATACAGGAGTTCTGAGTTTTAGCTCCAATAGTTGCTTGATTATCAAAGTAGGAGACCCAGGGATAGGTTTAATGAGCTAGCAGTGTATACACTTTTTTCAAAAGGTTCTTAATCTCATTTATGCTCAGAGACATGGGATGACATGTAACAAAAGGCTCTCATCAGTATGCAGTGATTCTTTAAATTACTCAATTTAATATTGATGCTGATATGGACACAGTTCTCAGATCTAATAAAGAAATACCTTTAACTAATAGTCTCCATCCAATATGAATTATGACATGGGAGAAAACCATAAGAAACTTCTCTGAATGATTAAACTCAGTTGGGATAGATGCAAGCAATTGTGACCTTGTGATTTATTGGGTTATTCTTGTAATATCCTTCTTCCCCTGCCCCCAAATAAGCTGGTAATCTAGCCAGATCCTTAGATCCGTATTATAGGCAGAATTCACTTCTGCACAGCATCTATAATTTAGGAGTAAGAGTACCATGATTAAAAATCACACAAAATATCTTGTTGACATTATTATAATCTTTCCAATGAGATCCTTTTTTAAATTAACCCTGTATTATCTAATTCAGGAATGATGAAGACATCAATCATCTTTCTCTGCCTGTATTTCCTTGCAAGGTGGCAAATGTGTTCTTAAAATAGTACCTTGTCAGATATCCATGGTGAAACCTATTTATCTTTTTGACCCAAACATCTCAGAGTCATTCTTTATGGTTACACCATTTTTTCTTAACTTCAAATGTCATGTGAATAAAGAAAATTCTAACATAACAGGAAGTTTCTTCTGCTTTGTAATATTCATGAAGTTTGCATTGTCAATATGTTTTACTTTTCATTCATAGTTTTGCGCTGGTTTGCACTGAACTCCAGTTAGAATGGGTTATTCCTAACTTACAGTAATTACCCTAAAGTTTTTGGAGTTATACTTTGTTTTAAAAGAAATGTGCAAATGGAACAACAAACCTTTAAGGAGAAATGTGTAGGGGAGGTTACACAGGAAAAAATGTAAAGAAATCTTGTCATATTTTAACTGAAAAGCTACCATCTGCCAACATTTTTATTAAACACAAAGCATATTAATTCAAAGCGAACATTAAGTTTATATCAAAGTCTTCCTGAATAATTTTCAGGTTTCTTACTTGTATTCCCCCCCCTCCCCTCATTTTTCCAATGCAGAATTATTGGGCAGAATTTATAGTTTGACTTTAGAAATCTCTAAATCACCAGATTGTGTGACAGTATTATTATGCGTCAGACAAATTGACCAAGGTTGTTCTCATATGTAATCCTATTATTATCAGGTTCTTTAGATAAGAAAGGAATTCTGTTGATGTACTGCTGCCCTGTTTCTGAATCTCCTTGGTAGATTGGAAAGATGGCATTGGAAGGATCAAGATTTACTGTTTTAAGACTTCTGATATCCATGATTCTCATGGATCAGCAGTTCTCACTGTACATCTATCACATCTACACACACACACACACACACACACACACAGAGAGAGAGAGAGAGAGAGAGAGAGAGAGAGAGAGAGGAAACAGATAAATGTAGGAAATGCAACAGGAGTCAGCCATCTAATAAGATGACTCACATCTGAAGACGGCTTTGAGTTGATTATCATTTATATGTTGATAATTTCTAAGTAAAATGTTCATTTGCTGGTTGCTATAGTTGAGGCCCAGTTTTGAATTACCTTCTCTGGAACAGTCTGGGAATGGCACATCTCAAAGACTGCTCAATGCCAGCTCTGACAGCCTCATCCAATTGTCTAGGAAGTGGTGACTTCACCCAAAAGGTAGAGTAGATGTGTTTATTTTATTTATTTATTTATTTATTTAAATTTATATCCCGCCCTTCTCCTTGCGGACTCAGGGCGGCTGACAATCAGGTAAAAATACAAAAATAACACTC
>NW_015386935.1:299429-309238 GCF_001527695.2 Protobothrops mucrosquamatus
GTCCCGCAAGCTGGAATAACCATGTCTTAAGGGCGCGGCGGAAGGAAGGGAGATCAGGGATCACCCTGATCTCTGGGGGCAGTTCGTTCCAGAGGGTGGGAGCTCCCACAGAGAAGGCCCTCCCCCTTGGGGTCACCAGCCGGCACTGTCTGGCTGACGGCACCCTGAGGAGACCCACTCTGTGGGAGCGTACAGGTCGGTGGGGGGTAATCTGCGGCATTTAGATTAAAAATGATATTCTGTACTCTTCTTATCTCGTTAAACCTGAACATTTTATCGATAGTGAAAACATGTGTTCAAAGTACCTTTGAAATAGATACAAGCTGAACAATATTATTTTAACTTGGTTATGGAGTGTTCATTGTTTCCCTTTCTTCTCAACTTTTCATCTTAGTGATGGGAATTAAACAAAAACAAAAACACAAATGCACACAGGTAGTCCTTTACTTACAACCTTTCTTTTAGGGACCATGAAGTTACACTACCAAAAAAGTGACTTATGACTTTTCACACTTTACAACTGTTGTAGCATCCCCATGGTCGTGTGATCCACATTTGGATGCTTGACAACTGACATGTATTTATGATGGTTGGAGTGTCCCGGGGTCCTGTGATCACCTTTTGTGACCTTCTGACAAGCAAAAACAACGGGGAAGCCTGATTCACTTTACAACTATGTTACTAACTAACAAATGCAGTGGTTCGTTTAACCACTGTGGCAAGGAAGGCCGTAAAATAGGGCAAAACTCAATTGTAGTCATAAGTTGACGACTACCTGTATCAGATTTGGCTGACCGTTGGATCCTAGATTGAAGTGAGCAGTGTAATTAGGAGCAGATTTTTGTTATTGTTTGTGACAGAATGGGTAGGTCTAAACCATTTTAAAATTCTGAGCTCCCATGAATCTCAAATGCTGATTAATTTGTTCAAAGGCCCTGCAAAGGGTGTTGCTACAGCAGCATCTCTGCAGACACGTTTTTGTCATTAGTATAAAACAGATGAGCATGGGAGGAATTTGGATATTGAGGTCAGAATGATGATTCTGACCTCAATATCCAAGTTCCTCCCATTCTCATCTGTTTTATACTAATGACAAAAATGTGTCTGCAGAGATGCTGCTGCAGCAACACCCTTTGCAGATCATCGTCTTTGGGAGTAGGGAGATTGTGGGAATGAAACAGATTGTGTAGCCCGGCCTACTCAGTTTCTGGCCATTTGGGAATGGTTTTAGAATCGTTGTAGTCCAAAACCCAATAAGTCACCACTTTGCCAACTCTTGGATTAACTACAGTAGAGGCAGTGGTGACTTTGTTATTTGTAATTAATGGATTCAGAATGAAAATGAAATTTTATAACGAACTTATTTATTTGATTAAGTATTCTGATATATATGTGTATCTTAGCAGACGATCTAGCATTACCCAAAATTCACAAATTAAAAATATTGAAGAAGTTAGAAACTTTTAAATGATTTTCAAGAAAAGTCAAAATGAGACCCTTTGCACTTTGGAAATAAATTTTATTGATATATAAATGTACATCTAAAGGAACTTGTTTATTTTAAAAATACGTACAAAAGTAAAGTGATCTAATACGCAGGTTTTAAAAATTAGAGTATATTCCATCTTAAGTTTATTTTGCTTTCCAAAAAAATACGGAGATCTGAATTCAGCATATTAGGAATATATTTGCCCTCTATATTTAGATATGTTATCTCCACAGCCTGATAGGCCATTACATAATTGATTTCCATTGAGAACACTGAAAAACCAAGAAATCTTTCTCCTTTGATTTCTCTCTGTTTCTCTCTTACTTACACACATACACACACACACACACGAACAAGGAAGCCAGAACAAAGCTAAAATTTGCCTCAGGTCTTAGTATCATGTTAGATATTTCAACAAAGTAATCCATGTTCTGACTGCATACCTCAGTGCTGTCTTAGTAAGTTGGTGCCTTTTGCAGCCATAAGGGTTTTTCTGCATATAGTTCCATCAGTTAAAATAATGGTTTTTCTCTTGTAAAAAGTGTAATAAGCATACCGTTTGTCTTTTAAAATACAATTGTCAATTTTTAAGAGATAAATATATTTTGAGTATTTACCCTGAAGGTCTTTAAGGAGTACAGTGTGGTAGAAATAAAAGTCTTTTATTCATGTGAACAGTTACCTGAGGTGGTGGTATAAAATGTAATATGTTAACATTTCTTTTTTTAAAAAAAAAAATACTATCCGAACTATTAAAATCACACACCCAACATTTCTGCATAACTTTTAACCCATTTATATGAAGTTTTGCTTCTTAGTTACTCATCTTTTTTGTTATTTTTGCAAGCTACTTTTTTGCTCTGGTCCACTGAGAATGATGTTGGGAAGTAAGCACATTAAAAGATGCCATTTCAGACAGTGCAGATCCTTCCCTCTGTTTCTTGATGTTTAAACATTTAGTGTGATGTACAATTCTTCCATACCATTTTATGTTGGCCAAATTCAAGTATTGCCTTAAAAAAAGGCTTTTGTTTTTTTCTTTCTCAAAGGCACATGGCTGCTTTTGGTTTTTAGGCACAGAAAAGGAACGTGCATATTTAAGTTGCTACTGTTTGATCTCATAATACTTGTGCATTTGAGAGATTTTCCCTTTCTGCACTTCCATTATTATGGAATAGAAAAAAAAACAAAAGGAAGAATTAAGATTCATCTATTCTAATCTAATAGTATTAATAAAGTTATTCTATATTGTATATTAACACTTAAGTGCATTTTTTGGGGGGGGAAGTTGAGGTATTTTTTTTTCCAATTCCTTTTCTTCTAGGGACTGAATTTTAAAGTATTAATTATGCATTATTATTTTCCCCCCTAGCATGGATTCCCATTCAGAGGTGAATGAAAAGAATATTAGTGACATATCAGTTTATAAAGACTTCCAAGGGACAAGATGTCCTGCTTTTTAATTGAAATCTTACCTTTAGAGTTGGTAGAGAGCAGATAATAAATTTTTATCTCAGGTGTAAGTGCACATCCCAAAGTCAAGAATGAAATGGCTGGAATACAAAGTGGTTGGAGCCAGATGTCACATTTGGAATTTTGGCAATATTGTGTGCAGTTATACAAAATGGTTTTTTAGGGCGGGCATATACCCACTCATAAAACGTTCACGTACCTGAAAGCAAACTAGTGAAATTGCTGCAGTTTATATAGCTGGGTAATATTGCAAGTACATGTGGATTGGTAAAACAGGAACTGACAGTTTATTTCAATGATGTCCCATCTTTTCCGCTCCAGGCAAGCACTCAGGATGCCTACTAAAATTTAAAATAAAGCAGAACTTGTGAAAGTAAGCAACACAGTGGCAATTAACAGTCAGATAAATACTGAAACCATTAACATGAAAAGCTGGGCAAAAAGGAAATGCATGTTTGCAGATCATTTAAGCCAGAGGATAGGGCCGATTCATAGTTTCAGAGGAGTACATAACATAATCTGGAAGTACTGCAGGTTCAAACAATCTTCATTGACCCTCTGACAATGGAAACTTCCTAGTCAGCTTAACCAGGCAAGATCATAACAGTGTTTATCCTGTACTATATTCAATTCCTCCATAGGAAACACTCTTAGCTCATCTGTCTGACCTGACTGAGCTAGATCCACCAGACTGGATGCCAGAGCAAGAGAGAAGAGGTCACCGTATTAGGTCATTCTGGTTGCAAAGAGCACAGTTCCACAGCTGTACAGTGGTTCCCTGCCTGAACTGCTCAACCTCATTGGCTATAGATTTACCAGGCTGTTGGGTTTTGGATACTAATTTTGTTTCATAGGGTCAAAAATGGCTTAGGATTTACAGGATGGCTCATCTACAGGCTTACTCCAGGTCATCATTTTTTTAACCAATGCTAGGTGGAAACTTTAGGTCTGTTTTTCTCCTCAAAGGAGATAAGACATGTTCAAGTTTGGGAAATGTTTTTCTTAGTCTTTTGTTGTGGATAGATCACTTCCTTGTGACTATGTGGTGGAATGGATCCACTGAAATCCACAGGGAGGTTAGGCAGATTAAGATGTTTTCTCTGGGTTTCTGATGTGCCTTTTGGACTTTCAAAAGTGGTATTTTTGGAAATTTCCCAATAATTTGGAAGCAGTTCTTTCAGGTGCTAGTTGACATCAGGAACATTAAAATGATGAAAACATCAGTTAGCATTGCTCTTAAGTATGTATTTCTTGACTGTTGATCCTTGGGGCTTCCTTGCCATACTATCGAGATTTGGAAGAAGATGCCTAAAGAATGCAGGGAGAAGACAAGAACAAATTTATTGGAATAAGGGACACCCTCTTAGGATAGTTGTACTCCTTTATCAGTACATAATTCCAGTTAGTAGTTGTGGAGGAAGAAAGATAAGTGCTGGACTACTTCTGTATGGAATGCCCAAGAGATCGTCCAACTTTTCCATTTTGGTCAACATTTCCATAAAGTGACTGGGAAGATCATCTGTCCTCATGAGATGAAATATCAGAACCAAATCTCCATTTGGTTCCATTCAGAACCAAAATGGTAGAGCCAGTAGAAGTCCTGACCCTACGTTTAGAGGCTGTCATGGTTTGGATGGCAAGAAACGGATTCACACCAAATCCAAAGAGAGCAGAATGGGTTTAATGATATTAAAGAAGCTAAATGATTCCAAGATAATACCAGCTTTGATGCTGGGCAGAGTTTTGTTCCACCTGGAAAAGCAAAGTCACAATCTGGAGAATTTTCCTTGATTTGTAGGAGGAAAGAATATTGGTTATGTTTGCTGCCTTGAGTTAAGTATAAATATAATAGTGGATAAGAAGCAGATGGGTGGGTAGGGAGGAAGGAAGGAAGAGAGAGAGGGAGAGAGGTACAGAGATACAGAGAGACAGAGAGAGAAAAACAATACATTGGATAACTATTAATCATGAATTAATTTGTTCACTTGCATAAAACTTTGGTCCATAATTCTTGTGATATAGAAATAATAAGACAGAAAAATATGGAAAATACATCAAAGTAAGTAAAATATAAACAGCTATCACAGACATGTAATGGATCCTTAGATGGAAGGATCTAAAAACATCTAAGATGTAAAGATCAAAATATGTTTACTACAATATTATGGGCAAAGTATTTTGAAATTTGGACAGCTGCAGTCTATGGAGTATAAAATCCTTGGTATTTTATTATTATTATATACACAATGATGGGAAATAATAGCTGCCAGTTTTTGTTATCAGGAAAATCTATTGACAAATTTTGATAATCACTAAAGCAACCAGATGGCTGTTTCCATGATTGGGAAAGAAGAACAAATATCCATATATACCCATTGGTACTGGGTATTATTCAGTCCTTCAGCTTATCATTAGATAATATAGTAAAAAAATGTTTCATCTTCTCATTTATAAAAGACAGAGAGTTTTCAAAAATAACACACTATTACTCTGAATCCATTCTTAAAACCAGAAGTGTGGAAAGAGCGCCTTTCCATGTTGATACAATTACTCTTTTTTTGTGTGTGTCCCAGGCTTGCTAAAGCCAAAACTCTGCACAATTTGTGAATTTTAGGAATATAGATTTGTGAAGCTTTAGGAATATAGTTCCACATTACATTAATATGTACAGTGCAAGTAACCCTCACTTAAAGACTGGTTGCTTAGTGGCCAATAAGAGTTATGGCAGACACACACCCTCCCCAAAAGCTATTTACAACCTGGTCCCGAAGCACCCTCTTGTATCACTTTGTCACATGGCTGTGTGGTGTGGATCCATAAGCAGCTGCCATTTTCTGTGCGGCTGCATTGAATGGTCGCAGGGAAAATGGTGGTCCCTCCCGAAATCGCACCATGTAGCCATGTGACCAAGTGATCCATTCTGCTTCCCTAACACAGTCTATGCAGTGTTGTGGAAGATCCAGAGCTCTGGAGCATTTCAAAAGGTAAGTGCTTCATGGGTGATGGGTGGTGAAGAGAAGGCCCAAGCCCTGCAGATACCGGCTGCAGGGGGGAAGCAGTTGCAAGGCCTGTGGGGACCCCAAGGGGCAGGAAGCAGAGTATGGGGTATCTTGGGGTGGGGTATGCCTCGGGAAACCCAGGCTAGGTGGGTCTGAACCTATGCTAGGTCTCCCACATCCTCCTCCACCTTTAAGGCGCCCCATGCTCCACTTAATGATCCATGTGGTCATTTAATGACTGCATCAGGGAGACCAGGGAGTGGGGGTCATTAAGCAAGGCCAACTTGCTTAACAGACATCACCACTTGTGACTGTAATGACCAAATTCCATTACGGAATTTGCCTCTATTTCATTTGAAAATTGTCCAGGCATATTTAATAATTTAAAAGAAAGTAAGGCTACACCTGGAGAAGACCAAAACATATGAGTTAACCAATCTACAGATTTCTTACAATGACGGCATATGATCCTTTTTAAACATTGTTTGAGAGCTCCAATAAACGAATAATATTTTCAGATGAATTATTTTCATTTTTAAATATAAATAAGTATATTTTAGATTTCTTAGGTGTTTGTGTAACATACCCGATAAGAGGAGGTTCCTTCAATCATTCTTAACATTAATCCTGTCTAGCCCTACAACTGACTGAATAAGCACACCTGTTCCATCTAGTTTAGCATGTTGTTTGAAATAGCTAATGATATGTTGCTAGAGCTGTGCAAAACATTCAGAATGATGCTTTGCAAGTATCTTAGGCATAGAGAAGCCATGTCTTCTTAAAGGATAGCTGCAGCCTCCAAAAGACCGTGTAATGGTTTAGATAGGTTTCTCGGTTAATATTTGCATGCATGCACATTTGATTGGCTTTGCAGCTGAGGAGGTGTATATGGCATTTTGCTGAAGAGTTGGACGGGACCAAGGAGGTCTTCTAATCCAACCCCCTGCTGAAGCAGGAGACCCTATATCATTTCAGACAAATGGCTGTCCAATCTCCTCTTAAAAACCTCCCACAACTTGATGGAGTGATGGAGCAACCACACCTTCTGAGGCAAGCTGTTCTAATTGTTCTAATTTCAGAAAGTTTTTCCTTATTTTTAGGTTGGTTCTTGCCTTAATTAGTTTCCATCCATTGCTTCTTGTCCTGCCTTAGGGTGCCTTGGAGAATACATTGAGCCCCTCTTCTTTGTGGCAGCCCCTCAAATATTGGAACACTGCCGTCATGTTATCAGGCTGCACTAGTTCTTCTGAAGAACATTACTTCCTCAGAACTTAAATACTTTGAATGTTTTATACATCTGCTTCAGTTGTAAGACTGGAGTTAAACTTGTTTCTGCCTACCTCAACTTGAATGCCATAAATTGTATGCAGAAAAGTCCAGAGTGATGCCTAAATAATTCAGTGGTCCTATTTTATATGATACGTTTCAATTGAGAATAACTACATTATCTACTTAAGCCTTAATATTGGCTTATTGGTAATCCTTGGGTTACAGCAATAATTGGGACCGGGAATTCTATCGCTAAGTCACATAGCCATAAAGTGTAATGTCACATGACTATGTGCTTTTTAACAATGACAATTTTGACAGTTCTGGCTTATGTTGTTAAACGAGGACCTTAATGGTTCTTTAAGCAAGAATCTTACGTGGTTGTGACTTCCAACTTCCTGCCTGCTTCTCTATTGATTTTTCTTGTGGGAAGCTGGCAGGGAATGCTGCAACATTTGGAACTCTGAAGACCCATTGTACGTATCCCAGGTTTGGTGCTGCACGAATGGTCATAATTTGAGGACCACCTGTATTAGATATAATAGAGAAGCATTGGCCAGTTGCGGTAGAAGAGGCGATAATTTACTAGTTACGAAAAACAGTGATCTTGGTTTCACTTATATTACATTTTACCCGAATTTCACAAATGGACCTCAGTCCAGTTAAACTTTTTCAACTGGATTGTGGTCCATTTCTGAGCCCAGTTAAAATGGTGTGGGCTTACATTTGAACTCCTACATAATCCGGAAAGTTAAATATGCATTCAGTAGTTTCTGGCTGTCTTGGTTCTGCTTTTTCTGTTTATTGTGTCTCATCAGCTATCTATTTTATTTCTTTAGTTATAATATGCTTACCCTGAAATTGTTAGCAAACGCAAGAGCCCCAAGAAGCTCCCTGCTGAAGCTGAAGACAATTAATTTAACAAACATTAAATAATAGCATATCATTTTCTTCAACATTCCACATATTGCAGAATTTACACTAATTTAATTTGTGTTCTGTAATTTCTTTAAAAAAATATATTTTCTGAATATGCCGGATAGGATGTGTACTTAGAAATGTATTCGGTGTACGCTGATTTAATTATTTGAACTATTTGGCATTCTGATGTAAATGCTGCCTGCAGAAATAAGTTATAAATACACGACCAGTTGCACTTGGCTTGCTGAAAAAGAATTAAATGCTGATAAGATTTTCCACAATGATTGAAAATAACTTTTTGTATTTAACCTTTCTCCCTTTGCAGTTCTACCCATTTATTTGGTCTACTGGCAATAAGTACCATTGATTTAATCATCTATTATTTCATAACCAAATTTGCTGTATCTTATAAAAATCACACAGTATTGAATATGGTGAGGTTTTTTTTTATTTATTTACATAGTTCCGTCATTGAACTGTATTGCACTCACTGCATGTTATTCCGTAATTATAGACTCCATTGGGACTAAAACAGTGGATAAATTGCATAAATAAAATGAATATTAAAAAGAAATGGCAACCATAAATGGAGGTTCTGGTATTTTCTGTAGTGTTTCATAGCTCCACCATTTTGCAGAAATCTGTATTTTGTACAATAGCTTTGGACATCGTTGTGCATTTAAATGTCACCATCGAACTGCCCACTTGTAAGAGAGTTGAAGCTTCAGGCTGTGTTCACCCATCTGGCCCAGGGAAGTGAAGGATCAAGGCTCACTGGATTTTGCAAGAGAACGGAATTCAGCCTTGGGCAAGGGTAGGAAGGCCACACATGTCTGTCAGAAGAAATTGCTCTGCAATAAGTCAGTTATCATTAGTGCTCAGGTTTATGTCCCAGAATTCTCTCTCTCTCTCTCTCTCTCTCTGTGTGTTTTATTCCCATCAATTTCTCTGTTGCTGATGCACTAGCTTAGGATAACAGATATTGTTATATTTTGCAAATAATACCCCCAAACCCTCCAAAGCCCAAATATGTAATACTACAAGTTTTAAATTACTTGGCTTTTTTAAAAAAAAGCTTTTGATCTTTAAAAAAGAAGATATTTTAAATAAGTGAGAATGAGGAGTGCGATTCATATAGGCCTACAGAGAGTAAAATATATCTAATTTATGAGATTTAGACCATCTGCAAAATCATTCAAGAACGTTGTTATATATTTGCCACAGATCATGTTACTGCATAACATTTAAAAGCTAAAAATTACAAGCAGGTTTCAGTTTTAACTGTGATTCTTGTTGCCAGTCTGGGCAGTGCTCCCTAGTTTTAAAAAAGTATTATTTATTGAAATACCTCTTGTTCATATAAATTAGGCATAAATAACTTGGTATATTTGGATTTCAATCCCCAATATTTCTCACAATGAGATGGATTTATGAGTTATACTGTAATCCTAAGTTTTTGAAAAACCTCATATTAATGCTTACCTGGGACATAAAGAAACTATTCCAATTTTCCTGCTTAGGGTTGTCTTATTGATTTATTTTTCTGTCTCTTAACATGGGTAAACAAAATATGAAAATAGAACTGATTAAAAGGACTAATAAAGTTAATAATGTATGTACTTACTGAAATATTACAATAAGGATGCATTAATATGATA
>NW_015386935.1:309585-310771 GCF_001527695.2 Protobothrops mucrosquamatus
AAAAACCTCATATTAATGCTTACCTGGGACATAAAGAAACTATTCCAATTTTCCTGCTTAGGGTTGTCTTATTGATTTATTTTTCTGTCTCTTAACATGGGTAAACAAAATATGAAAATAGAACTGATTAAAAGGACTAATAAAGTTAATAATGTATGTACTTACTGAAATATTACAATAAGGATGCATTAATATGATACAGTAATTTACATTACACTCAAATGCACACTCCTGAATTATGAGTAAACTCCACATGGTTGATATCCCCATTCAACATGGTCTACAAGTTATATATGAGAGGTCAGGCTGATAATTAAGCATCTGGAACTAGGTTTGATGAATAGGCAGAAGAACAGATGATTGCTGTTACAGAAGCTGAATCTTCTCTGGCTTTTGCTTTCATGTATTTATAGCATTTACTTCTGAAACAATTCTGTATGGCAGACTAGCTTGAGAAGAAAGGGTAAAATATGACATAACATTTACAATAAGAATGAATTATGCATTATATTTATGTAATGTAATACAGTTTGAAATATGAATAATTCATTAAAAGAGGTAGGAAGCTTGATAGACCTCTAATGGATAATGAAGTTGACTTCTAAGCTTAATCAGTAGCATTCTAGGTAAGGCCTAATTTGGGAAGTCTCTCAGCAATCGTTTGAATGTAATAGTAATAATTATCATCCAACTTTTTGGTCCAGGTACACCATGTGGGTTGTCATAGCACTCTATTTCCAATTCTTTACATAACAATGACAGAGAAAGTAGGAACTGCTGCCTCACTGGTCTTAAGTGACTAATAAATAAGCAATTTCCTAGACGCTTAAGTATTATTAGTCAGAGAACTCAGACTAAAAAGTATACAAGATCTTGCTATCAAGTCCCTGGTGAAAATATTGCAGGTGAAGCTGGACATAATGTTATTTGATTGTTACATCATCCTGCTGATATATTTTTACAGGTATACTGTAGTTTATTGGAATTCCTAGGTCCTACATCTACTTATTTTGTTGTTGTGGCCTTCAAGTCAATGTGGACTCCTAGTGATGATGCTTGGATTAGTTTCTGCAGTTTTCTTGGCACAGTTTTAGAAGTGATTTATCTTTGCCTGCTCCTTCCTAGGATTGAGAGAAGTGACTGGCCTAGGGTCATCCCACTGTCTAGCCTGGTGCCTTAACTACTA
>NW_015386935.1:311086-318714 GCF_001527695.2 Protobothrops mucrosquamatus
CAAACTGTCTCTAGGACCATCTTTATATACTGTTACCAAACCCACATTATTCTGTTTTGTGTAGTTAGCTTATATTTATATGTCTAGTTGCAAAAACATTCCATTTGTGTAGCAATATATTTTAATTAGATTAGGTTTAATTCTCTATCCAATCAAGATAGCTTAAGCCTTGTGAAGTGCCAACCATAACATTCCATTTGCTGTCACTTTCTATCTGATGGACATTCTTCTTTTTCATCTGATTCATTTGTAAAAGATGTTAATCAACATTTGGCCCAGGACACAAGTTTAATACAATGGGATGATGCAGCTTTTGAGCAATTGCCATGAAATCAGTAGCCACTTTGATATAATATTAACTGTCCCAAAGAGCCAAATTTACTCCCATTTACCATATATTCAAACATGATAAAATGATTTTTTGTATTTGTCCAGCTTCTAATTTCATTTTATATTACGTAATTGTTCATTCTGAATCAATGCATACTTCTGTATTTTTATTAAGTTGAGTGAATTATCTGTGTGCATATCCTGTGCTTTTTTTAATTTTTATTAAGATAATACTAATAATAAATAAATAAAAAATACTTTTTGTTATGCTTTTCAATCGTTCATCAGTTGACATAATATGAAATGGAGAGACAGCCTTTTGAAAAACACATAAGGAACTTTTAATTTTTTTAAAAAAATAATTGTAACAGTTTAAAATTAATTTTGCCAAGAGCTATTTTTATCTTTTCCTTCCCTCTTAGATGGCAACCTATTTAGGTTGTTTTTTTTTTTTGATAGAAAGATTGAGAGCGTGAAAGAGATTCTTTAATCAGATTAGGCTCAAGGAAACCGATAGCTATCTATTTGGCTCATGTCTTCTGCTGCTGTTCTTATTTAGTTACAAGACAGTTGCAGGCTTAAAATCTTTTAAAACACATTTGCTCAAATTACAGGATAAGTACAGATTATATTATATAAGATGCATATTTCTGAGCTAATATAGATGTTATGGGAAATTATTTGTTCTATAATTATATTGTAAATTAAAAGAAGACCCCGTATTTTCAGTTATTAATTTTAGTGAAATAATTCTTTTTAACAAAACTAAAACAGAGAACAATTGATAATGATGAATTTGCTTAAATGAAGGATTTTAGTATAATATATTAGAGTGTTTACATGTTTAATTTTTTTCCTATGTTTGTACAATATATCATATACAAGCAAACCAAGTAACAGGAAAAAAAAAATTGTCTCCCTCTGTATGAGAGAGAGATGGGCGGCTTAGAAATGTGAAAAATAAATTAAAAAATAATCTTTTTGCCGTTATTCATGCTGAAAGCTAATAATTCAGCATGACCAGGTCAGTATAGTCAGGCTAAGTGTCTTCTCTGGCATTGTAAACTAAGAACATATGGAATCTGTGCAGCACTGGTACCATTCTACATAAATATTATATAGGTTTGGCAGCACATCAAACACAAGTTTAGACACTTCAACATCCCAGTAAAGATACTCTCTAATTTTAGGAATGGCTGTGTGAAGAATGTTCACTATTTATATGGGCAACTGGAATCCAAACAGGTGTCATCACAGCATCACACATTATGATTATCACTTTTCCCTCTTGTATGAAGAATATATTCAGAAAAAAAGTTTCTGAAAGGTAGCATCTTACAGCACCTGTTATATCAGGGCACTGCAGTTCCTGGTAAAATTTGTCAAAACTATATACGATGATGACATTTAGTTTCTATGAATATTTCAGCATTTTAGGACTTGGATCCATTCTAGGAATATTTCAGCATTCTAAGCAAGGCAAGTTTAGCTGAAGTGAAAATCTGATGTGTGTAATCTTTACGTGCTTTAGTATTAATAGTATTCTATTCTTCACTCAAACTATGTGGAGTATATTTTATAATGCTTCAGTTTTTCTCACATTGCGAACTTTTGTTACTTCCAACTGTTAGGCTTTATATTGCAATATTTGTGGAACTCCCTGTAGAGTAATTAAAGTGCTGTAAGTAAATCTGTGCTACTTGAATTTAAACATTTGATTGGATTATGTGATTTTTTTTTTACGATCTGGTATCAAAAGTGTTGTGCATTCCTGTAATTGCATGGGACTTGTTTGTCAACTACTTTTCTGTGTTTGTGAATTTAAACTTTTAAACTTTTTATTTTTTTTAAAAAAAAAAGAAACAAAAATGTCTGGGGAATTGAGCTCAAGTAAGCTAAGAAAACCTGTTTTCCCTTGGAACACTGACTACATTCAGTAAGCTTACTCCTGTAATACTGGTAGAGTTGCGTTGGTAGAGTTGGATTGGAACATCAAAATAGAAAAGCATGAGATAAAAATATAAAATCTCCTTCAAATTATAATGAGTTGTTTTAGTGAAAATAACATGCCGCCTTGTGAGATGCCAGAAGAATAAAAATGAAAATAGATCTGAACTTTTCAGATGAGCATGGAACCGGAAGGAAGGAAGGAAGGAAGGAAGGGAGGGAGGGAGGAAGGGAGGAAGGGAGGGAGGAAGGGAGGGAAGGAAGGAAGAAAGGAAGGAAGGAAGGAAGTATCTGTCCTTCCTGTTATCCCTGGACTTTGACAGAGGAAACATTGTTGCAAGAATATGTACACAAGCAGAAATGACAGGTCTTAATGAAAAAAAATAAGGAAAGAAACATTTAGAAAAGATTCTACTAAGAGTTGAAGAGAAGAGAAACTTAAGGGAAATTATCAAAATGTTGCTTCTGAACTGTTTCTAGTTTCCAAATGATCTCCATACATAAGGTGACAATTTGTCTTTATGCATGATCTTTTCTCATAGAGAATTGCTTATTCTAGGAATACATTCATTTTTGAAAGAAATAAAAAATAATTTTCAATTCTAAGTGGATTATTATATTATTTTTATTATAGGATTAATCCTTTCTAGGTGGAAAATCTTGAATCTGCAGGTTAATTATGGACTGTGAAATCTAACTTGTTGAAATATATGAAAAGGATACAGAACAAATAGAAATCTAGTTTTTCTTAAAGTTTCTGTAGATTCCACAGTCTCTTTTCTATACTTTTAATTGAGCCACCATAATGACATGTATAATAATGACTTATCCCACAGCTTTTATTGATCACATTTGATTAAAATATGGTACAATTTCCCTTGGAAAAAAGAATTAGGCAATCAAAGCCATTAGCTTTAATTTTGTCTTAATTTAAGCATAATAAAAATAGGAAAACTAATGTCACCAGACCCCTTTTATGGGCTATGAAATAATTGCATTGATAGCAGAGCATGATAGTAGAAACCTATAGATGCAAAACAAGTTTACAGAAGTCTGATTCTATAGTTAAAATGCATTTTTGATAGTTTGTTTTTAAATTTTATAAAATGTACTATATTTGCCTCATCCTAGAGTAGACCTATCTATTTGGTCAGCATTGACTTGAGGCCATATAATAATAATAATAATAATAATAATAATAATAATAATAATAATAATAATAATAATAATAATAATAATAATAATAATAATAATAATAATAATATGATGATGATGATGATGATGATGATGATGATGATGATGATGATGATGATAAAAATCAAAAAGTATTTGCCTTTTAAAATAGAATTGCCTGTCTTTGTTTCAACATCCTCTTTTTATTTTTCCTTTTTTAAAAAAATACAACCAACTATACACACACACACACCACACACACACACACAACTTTTATCTTTAATGATGGTGCTGTTATAATAGGAAGCCTGACTTAATATAGTCCCTAGCTTATTAAAATCTTTCCATCGTTTGACAGTCCTTTTTTTTGTATCTGGTTGTTGAAGATTGTTGAAGCTTAAATGACTCAATACATATCATGCAAATCATCCTTATTCTGTTGATGTACAGTGGCTGATTGAGAGGCCGTATGTATGGCTTATGGGCCAACCACATGAAAAGAGTAATTTAAAGGCCAGATGAGCTAAAGCTGCTCTAAGTTAGGCTGATGTGTGAGCTTCAAAGGTTATTGAATAGCATCTTTATTTAAAATACAAAGTGATTTTATTAATAACACCTGAAGTGAGTTATTCAGGGAGGAAACAGAAAGGTACATGATGTAAATGTATACCATACTTAACACATGTGGAGTAAAGATTATTTTGCATTTGGATATTTGTATCCCAATATAGATTTACATGCTTTTTTTTTTAAACATGTGAAAATAGTCCACCACTGATTGTGTTTTGAATCCTCATGGAATAGAAATCTGATGAGGTTCAACTGTACTGGCTACAACGCTGTGGACAATGAATACAAATCTAACCTACTGAAACTAGTAAACGCGGGGTTATTTTGTGTTCAGCTTTTTGAAGTAATTTGAAATCCATAAGGAAAATCCATTGTAACACATTAAGACATACATTTAGTTCAACTAAAGCAAGGGCTGAGGAATTCTGGGAGTTGAAGTCCACAAGTCACAAAAGGGCCAAGTTTGAAGACCCCTGAACTAAAGCCTAATTTGCTTTCTTTTTCAGTTCTGATGTGTATGATTATTTAATTTTTCCAAGTAAAAATTAACATATTGAAAGATATTCCATTCAGAATACAAGTTAGATGTCTTATAGTGTTTGCCCAACTTTAGTTGGTTAGGATTTTCCAACTTGCTTTACTATATTACAGTACTGAATGTAAAAGAAATATTTTGCTTTGTCCAATGTTCCTCACTTATAAACTGTAAGGCAGCGGTTCTCAACCTATGGGTCGCGACCCCATTTGGGGTCGATCGACCATTTCACGGGGGTCGCCAAGCAAGGCTTTCTGCCATTTTTTCCCCTTTTCCGGCAGGTGCCTTACCTCCCTTGAACTGGGCCAGCTGGTGGTCGGCCTGCTCCGTCTCTGCCACTTGCCAGCTACGCCTCGGCCGGCGCAGGGGGCGGAACCACGCATGCGCAGCGCTCCCGGGCAGGGAAAGTCCTCGACTTACGACCAGTTGGGTAGTCCTCGACTTACAACCGGTTTAGTCCTCGACTTACGACCGGTTTAGTCCTCGACTTACGACCGGTTTAGTCCTCGACTTACGACCGGTTGGGGTCACGGCATTAAAAAGGTTGAGAACCACTGCTGTAAGGTATCAAATACATTATGTATAAATTTATGAATATGCTGATTGAAATAAAATTGTGATTATACAATTTTGCTTAGAATATATATTTTGGTTTTGGTAACCTTACTCTTTTTAGTTTGTTATTAAAATGTTTTATTAACCAGCTGATTTAAGTAGACTGGAAATTGGAAGAGAGAGATTGAAAGCAATACAATTTGTACATTAAAAAGAAATCTTAGCATAATGTATTGTAAAGAATAACAAAATGTTATTTTAGTTATTTGTTAATGTAGGTATTAACATAATTTTGGCCAAATTTTTCTAGCATTTGTTTTGGAAGAGAGCTATGTCTTTGAATAGTCCAAGATTGTGTACATGTGTGTATATATATACTGTGTATGTATGTATGAATGCATATTATCATATTGTTGGACTGTGATTGTCACCATTTTTCTGTTCACAAACTCTGTATTGCCTAATATTGATAAACCTGTGATAGGCCTCATTCGTCTACAGAATTAGAACTTCCTCAAGCAATATATCCACATGGCAACAGTTTGAAGAAACAAGCATTCTCTCACATGTGATATTTTGGCACATAATAGAAGCAGGTAGCATATCTACTACCTGCTGTTGAAAGTGTGGAAGATACTGAATTATTTATTGTTTCTCTCTGCACCATCCAAAAACGTTTTGGATAGTTTGACACATCTCGGTCTTCCATATGGAGACTTCATGGTGACAGAGTTGCCAGCTGCTCAGTCTTAGATTTTCAAGAACTGACTGAGCTTTTTTGAGAGAATCCTGTTGTCTTCTCTCTCTCTCTCTCTCTCTCTCTCTCTCTCTCTCTCTCTCTCTCTCTCACACACACACACACACACACACACACACACACACACACACCAAACTCCCCACTGTCAAATGTACCTTGTTTCTGTACAATTGGGTATACTGGTTTTGTCATTAGTCATTTAGAGAGGCATGCCAGCTTGAATTTGGTTTATTGCAATGAAGAATTCAAATACATTGAAATATATTTTATTTTAAGAAAAAATAGTAAGAGGAGCAACCTCTTAGTCCAACCTTTGGGTGCAGAGATCTCCCGTAATTCCCAGCCAAAATGCTGATAAAAGCATATAAAATTAAGTCCAGTAGTTTTGGAAAGCATATATTGAGGTATTTTGGGGATTTGTGTGTGGCTCAGCTTACTTTGATAAAAAGGACCTGATTTGATCTTATGAAGGATGAAAGTACCTGACTAAAGTGCAATCATTGGTTAGAAATAAAGCTTGCTCTGCTTAGTGTAGCTTGTGGTCAAATAAAGGAGCAGATATTCAATCTTTTCTTTTGCATATATGAAGTGTATTCATGGAACTTTTGTCCCTGAATCTGTACTAAATACTGCTTTCCCGACAGAGTACCATAGATGAGATGATACATTTGCATTGGCAGATGATTTCTGCTTTCTTCTGGCAGCCACAATATTAATAATAATGACAGAATTAACAATTGTTGATAAGAAAGGCAAAAAAAAAGTCTGGATAGTGGACATGACAGTACCTGGAGTCAATGGAATAGACAAGAAAGAACTGGAGAAGATAACAAAATACAAGGACCTGCAAACAGAAATAGAACAACTAAAGAAAGCAAAGATAGTACCAATAGTAATAGGCATCTTGGGTGCAATCCCAAAGCAGTTGGAGGACCACTTGAACCGTGATCAGCTTTGCAAATTTACTGTCTATCAATTGCAAAAGGCAGCTTTCCTTGGAACAGCATACATCATGGGAAAATACTTTAAAATCATCAAAAAATGACATGGCTTAAAACTGAAAAAAAAAATGATTTTGACTACTCAGGAGCAAGTTGTTCGAACTAATGCAATCCAGGCCAAGAATTGAGAAATCATCCAATGATTCCATTTGTCAATTATAAAAGACCACCCTGCTTGGATCCCCAGATATACAACAGGTAGACCTACTTATGGCCATTTCTTTAGCAACCATTCAAAGGTATGACAGTGCTAGAAAAACAGACCTACGAAAGGTCTTTGTACTTATGATGCAATTGGGGTGGCTTAGTTACTGGTGTGTATTTATGACAGGTGCAGTGTCCTGGGATTGCGTAATCACCGTTTCGGATGTTCCCACTCAGCTTCAGACAAAAAAGTCTATGAGAGAAGCCAGATTCATTTAATGTCTGTGGCAAAAAAAAGGTCACAAAATTGGGCGCGATCACACGATGCTTCACCACAACGTAAGAGTTGTAATACTTAACGACAGAAGTCTCCATTCCAATTATGTTCATAAGTCGAGGACTACCTGTATACAATAAACATCCTAGATTCTTGGGAATAACTTGATGCCAAAGAAGGCCAACACTAGCTAAAGTATAGGCAGCTGTGAGTTCATATTTTTGTGTATATGATAATGCCACTGTACTCATTTGGTGTATCCAATGCAATGGAAATAAAGAGAGTTATAGAGCAGCTCATGAGGAATCATCAGATATAAAATAATGTGTATCTGTCAGT
>NW_015386935.1:319171-359557 GCF_001527695.2 Protobothrops mucrosquamatus
ATAATATAAAAACACTTATCCAATTAGCACATTGGACTAGTTCTTGGAAGGCAATATCAAGCCTGTACTATAGATTTAGCACCAGATCTGAGTTGCTACTCTGCACTCTTAATGAGTATAATGATTTTATCAATTTTATGCCAGTTGAATTGAATATTGTAATCTTATTTGCATGCAACCTCAGAATTTCTTTTAGTGCAGTTATTCTGCCTGAACACTCTGTGGAATGATAATAGGTTTATCACTTTTCAGTTCTTTGCATAATACCACAGTTTCTATAGGGATGGTTGTCAGAAATCTTTAATCACTACACTCTTACAAGGATACAGAAATATGAAAGCTGTGGGTTAACTTTATATTCTGCTATACTTCCAGGTACATATAATATAATCACTGTTTATATCACGATGAGAGTAAAGACAATCAAGGAAATGTGGGAGATGGAGTGTTGTATTTTATTAATCTAAGGACTGTAGGTATGGTTTATTGGAATAAACCATAGTTGGTTTGTTTTGCACATCACACTATGTTTATGAGCATGGCTTACAAATCACAGGGCTTATTCTCACACTGCACAGGGTACCAGATCCATACAAATCATTTTGGGACTTTAGCATGCTGCATGAATTCAGGCAGTCTTTTGTTGTTTCTGTTCCACGTGCAAATTGTACACGCATAAAAGGGATGTTTGATTTATTTGGGTCTTTGAAGACTGCTAAAGGAGGGGAGGGGAGGAAGGAAGAAGAAATCTTTATTTCTATTAGTAGCAAAGCCCTTCCTTAAATTGTAGCTCTTAATCCGGGAGACAGCTGTCAGCAAACAGACTTTCCCCTCATACCCATCCACTGACAAATGCTCTGAAGTACTCTAAACTTGAGAGCAATCTTGGTGGATTTTTTTTTAAAAAAAATATTTTTGGTTTATTTCTGTTGATAAATGTGTTAGAAGGCTTGGTGGACTGTCTTGAATGAAACCAGGATTGGATGATGACTTTGAAAACATTTTATGTTGCAGCTCCATGACGTTTTTCTACTTATGCGAAAAATGTCAGGTTGACACCACCAGAATGGTAGAGGAGTGATATGTAACGAGTGAAGGATACTTGGCTGGGGTTTAGTTAAGTAAAAAGAAGCCTCATAGGAGTTTCACCTGAATTTGGGAAGTCTTATACAAGTGTTGCAAAGAAATGCTTAGTTCACTTATGAATTACGGGCTCTTCGCTCTGGGGAGATGTGTAAAGAACCAGTTGCCTCAAGTATGACACAGGGTCTACTGCAGGAAACCTTTCTGTGTGTGATCCTAAGCACCACATTATCAAAATGCAGCTCCTGGCGCACAACTTTGCGTGCTTAATTCTTCATAGGAAGATTCCTTGCTGCAGTCAGTCACACTGCCCTCATGGAGGCCCAATCTTCATAAAGGTCATGAGATCAGTTTTTGAGAGGTGATTGACTTGCTTACAGTTACACACGTGGTATCTGTGAACTTCTTGACCAGCAATAATATCTGCCGATCAATACGCTTGCATTTCTTTAATTATTTGCTGTGCATACTTAATATATCTGTGCACTGCTTTCAATGCTAGAACCACTTATGTCTATGGACGCAAATATCAGAGATGGGAGCAGAGCAGTATATATTAATCTATAGACTCCTCACGCTGGGCACCTAAACTGTTTCAACTCCTCTCCTTGGGATGGCGCTATAAGGTATTGAATGCCAAAAGAACCCAGACAGAAAGACAGTTTTTTTTCTGCACCATTAATCTGCTGCACACCTAATTCTCACAATGCCATCTAATGTCTATGAAGTATGGCTGTATTATCATTTATCCTTCTTTACTCCCCCCTCTGATTCAGATGATGATGATGATAACGACAGTGATGATGATGATGATGATGATGGTGATGGTGATGGTGATGATTCTGTTGCTTTACATGTACATTGAGAGCTTCTGCCCTGGAGACAAATTTCTTATGTCTCTAAGCACACTTGGCCAAGTAAAGTCTGCCCTGGAGACAAATTTCTTATGTCTCTAAGCACACTTGGCCAAGTAAACTCTACTCTAGTCTACTCTAGTCCTACTCTACTCTACTCCTACTCTACTCTACTCTACTCTACTCTACTCTACTCTACTCTACTCTACTCTACTCTACTCTATGGACCCAGCTTCCCTTAGTATATGGAAATCATTGTTTCCCTGAAATAATGGAACAAAGAGAGAAAGCTACACTGTGGTTCATCTATCAGTCCTTGGGGGAAAAAAAATACTGAAGATGAGAGAAAATTGAGTGGAGCTTCTTAGTCTTCTTGTGTTATCCAATATACTTGAAAAGCAGGATGCCTATGTGATTCCCTCACTACCTGAATAATGACCTAATGTAAGTGCGCTAGAATATGTGTATCACAATAAAAGAAAAAGCCTAATTTGGAAGACAAGTTTGTTTCTGGTGCGGAATGTTTGTTTTAGTCTTTGCAGCCTCTGTTTCTCTAAGGTTCAGAGGACGAAACATTACCAGCCCATTGAAAGTGGCTGAACGTGTTCTGGCTCTTTATATAAAGAAAATTGGCAAAATAAGCATTCAGGCATTTTCATATAATCAAATATGTATTAAATTGCTTTTTGGATAGAAACGAACTCAGTTCACATTCTAAAATAAATGAATGATTTGCAGTCCTAGATATTTATTAGTTATATATTACTATGTACATATAGTAATTACATTGAGAGGAAACATATTTTTTCATAACAATTAATGTTTGTAAATGTTTATGGAAGTACATAACAAATATAACAAACACATGGACTAATTAAGATGAAAAGGATGACAACCCTTGTGGCTTGTTCTGAAAAATAAAGAACATTACAATGGTAAGACTTAATTATTTCTGTAAACATTTCAAATGACTTTCCATATAAAAGTGGGATTTCTAAACTAGTTTATATCTTCTAAACCTTTTTGACATTTATACATGCCATGTCAAGAATAAATTACTCCTTATTTATTTATTTACTTTATTATGGATTTTAATATATTATCATTTATGACTGCATATTTTTGAATTTTTAAAGGCCTTTATTATTAAATCATAAATGAAAAGGCTTTTTCTTGTGTTTTTTACATTCATACATACATTCATGCAGTACAAAAACTCATTGATTGAACATTAATATATAATTACTTTAGTAGTAAGGTGAATTTTCATTTATATGTCATACACAAATAATACAATACTAGCTGTGAGATATATTATGCATATATATGTGAGTGTGCATATATATGTGAGTGTTTGTGTATGTGTATGTATATATATATATATATATATATGTATATGTGTGTATGTATATATGTATATATGTTTGTGTGTGTACATACATATTGTATATACACACACACACTTAAGCACAAGCATACAAACACACAAGTATACACACAAACACATATCTACATATTTCAGTTAACAAAATGGAACTTAGAAGCCAATAGTAGTTAAGGCACCAGACTAGAAATTGGCAGACAGAGAGGTGTAAGAGCTAAATGCAGCCGAAACCAAGAAGAGGTAACTACCAGGAGTAAGCAAGGGTATTTCTCTCCTAATAGGACTGCAATCTACATAACCACATAAACTATGAACAGCTAATGTGTCCATTAGTAAGGATGGTGTAGAGGGATTTCACAAACATTAAATGGGACCTTTGGTAAACATAGACTTTGCCAAATTAGGTTTAGAAACACTTAGCTAGGAAATCTTATGTTTGTATTGAATCTTCTTAGTTTATTGCTTTCATTCATTCTAGTGGTCAAAATAAAGGAGGTGATTTTTTTAAAGCAAATTCCTTAATGCCAGCAATTTCCCATTGTGGGAAATATGCAACCAATGTCACTCCATGGAATCAGAGGGAGAGGAGCAGTGCTAAAAATACATATTTAGGTATCTCATCATCCTTTACTGGTCTATTGGCAAAATGGGAAATCAGTTTGCATAAACATCCATCTGTTTTAAAGATGACATTTCTGCAGACCAAAGACAGATGAATACTTATATAGGTTATGGGTATCTAATGTATTACATATGTGCCTAATGAATATAAAAGTCTGAAGCAGTTCATTCATTTGCATATGAGTTTGGACCACTCTTGTTTGTTTCAATTACAGACAAATAATAGTTGCACTGTGTGGCTGACTACATCATTGTGAAGAAGAGGGCATCGTTTTGGCTTTATTATTTAGAGCAGATGCACATTTAATAAATGTGTGTGTGTGTGTTGCTAATGTTGTATGGTATATAGAACTGCACTGCATTATTAATATTTTGCAGCATTGATCAGGTTGGATAAGAATAATGTTAACAGAATTTTACTGTGCCCTTATTTTGTAAGATAACATATTAATGATGTGGCTGTTTTAATTTAACTTTAACAGACAATTTAAATATAGGTTTCCTTTACAGAGACAAAAGTTGCAATTTAAAGCTCTTTGGTAGTCTAAAAACAGCTTAATTCTCTAGTAGCATAGTAATAAGTATTAATCCAGCTTATGCAGTGATTGCAGTATGTCATGTTTGTGAAAGATTGTCTAACGGGGCTTTCTCATGGCTTTAGGTGTATGTCTGTTTCAGTGCATATGTATACACACGTACACTATTATTAAATTTCTTACGCTGAGACAAGCCGTTCATTTTAATTGACATTCAAATATCAGCAGAAATTAACATGTTTCTAATATCCTCAACATCACTTTGTCTCTTTACCTCCCATGTAGACTGGGTGAGAGGATAAAATTACCTTGCTGTTGTTTTCTTCATAATAAAATCATCATTTTCTTTATTTTTGCTAGTGGTTGAAAGAGCATCATTAGAATTGGTATGCCTGAGTCCCTTTCTTCTGTTTTGGGGGCAGTGGAATTTTGCATCTGAGTTTTTGGTTTCCAGAGATTGCCTCTGGAAACCCTCTAAAACCCTGTAAAAAAAACAAAGCAAAGCGAAATTCAGAGCCAAAAATATTGAGCGCTTGGGGCTCAGTCAGCTGCAAAAGAGGTGTTGTTGTACTGCAGTTTTCCATCCTTGATTTAGTTCATTAGGTGATGGAAATTCATTGTTAGATTTCTTCATCATACAAAGCCATCCTCCAGCTCTCTTCCAAATGAGAAAAACAGATTGGAGAAGAAAGTGGCGTACGGCTCTTTCTCCAGAAACTAAGGTTGATATAATTTCACTTTGTGCCTAATCCTGGTAAAGGAAAGAAAGCTAGACAAATTGTAGCTTTTAAATATTAACCAGGAAAAGAATCTTTTGGGTTCTAATTTTCACCGGAAAGTGAATTGGATACTGTTGTTTTTGCTATGTTTTTAAAGCTTGCCTCTGCTTATGCTTAGGCCCAACTCTGAAACAAAATTATATCCATTCCTTGGATTTATTGGGAGAGAGTTGCATTAACCAGCTATTAGTAAATAAGAGGTTACATATCTGAATGTATTTCAAACTCTATTGCAACCAGTCAGTTTAACCTTACTAGTGGTATTTGCAGCCCTGCGAATCTCTTAAAAGGTTATGAACTGTCTTTCCTATTATTTATAATCTCATAATAATAGATGGGAGCTGTGCAGGATATTTAATAAAAAAAGGGGGGAAAGGAAACCTGAACACAAAAAAATAAAAAAAATAAAAACCACAGTAGTTATTGCATAAATCAAAAGGTTTTATGTTATAACACGAACATGTGCCACGCTTGCTTGTATATTGAATTTTAGTAGTTGGTTGCATGAAAAAGTGAAGTGTAATGAAACTGCAAGCAAAGTATTCCCCAGTCAGCCTTATCTTTGTTCTGTTTGTCCTTCAGACATAGCTTTTCTTGCGTTTTTCAATAAAACCCATCCAGCTCTTTACTTTCATTATTATTATTTTTTTTTTCATTTTGCATCTCTCTGTAACTGAGCTGAGAAAACCAATGAGATTCAGTGCTTCTCTACTCGAATCCTTAGCTGTTTTTTTTTAAGAGATCAAAACCCAGAATGCTGCTACACAGTATTAAGGCTTAGCCACTGATGTGTCCCTATAGAGGTTATGTTTTTCTTGTGGGGAGACGGGCGGGAGGGAAAGAGTGAAGGGTGACACTTTTGAACAGGCTTCTAGACAGTAAACAGTACTTTCCTTGTTTCTTAGGATCCTCTTTGCAAGCTCAGTGCTTAACCTGACTGAACTGGTCGCCCTTCGGCCTGACCTTGGCAAATTGAAAAAGATCCTTTACTTCCATGAGAACCAATTGACATATCCTGTCCAGAAATGTCAGGAAAGGGACTTCCAATATGGATATAACCAGATTCTTTCATGGTAGGTATATCTTGTACCCTCTTGTGGTTAATTATTCTATCTTTTAGGTCACTTTCATTCAACATTTATAGAATCCTAGTCCTTTTCAAGGGATTACAGAGATAAAGAGGAATGGATCAATATATTATCAAAATATCAGGAGAATCTACTTTCTACAATCAGATCATAGAGAGGGAAGCATACTTAGATTCTATTGTGAGAATCATGTTGTACCCCAACAAATTGCACTAATTTTCAGTATGTACCTTCCTTGTAATACAGACAAGATGTTTTTGCTTTGAAAGCACTTAACAAAGGGGCAGTTAATCAACACTGGCTTAACAATAGTTTTTATTGCATACAACTGAAATTAAAATAGCATAGTTCAAGGAAGCAAACAGAAATTAAAATACCCTCCAGCAGTGATATTTAGGGGGAGAGGGTAGTAAATCTACCAGATAAATCCTTACATTTCTTTCATTGTGTATTCACAATTTGTGCAGTGATAAAACACCCAGACATTTAAAACGCTGTGATTCTTTATATTGTTACTTTAAAACAAACATATTTCTTGAATATAAGTTAATGAAATAAAGTAATAACATTTTCACTGGAAAACTTTATGATCAGGCAAAGTTTTGGACACCCAAATTAAAATTGGAAAGCCAAATTTGCTTGAATATAAAATTCATTCATTCATTCATTTATATCCTGCTTTTATTATATTCACAAACAACTCAAAGCAGCAAACATATCCAACATCCCTTCCTCCTCCTATTTTTCCCACAATAACCTTCTTGCTCTATTTCACCTATTTTTATTAAGAGAATTATTGTAAATGTAGATTGAACATTTTAAGGCTAGATATGCTGTATAATATCTGTATCTTTGCCTTGCAACTCAACTGAAAGATGAGCAATGATCCCATGTAGCTAATTTTTTTTTGCAGTGTCCATTCTTTTTTTTTTATATAAAATATTTCAGTTTTGAGATAGATGTATTTGCTTTGCCTTAAAACTGTGTCTAAAAATAAATAGCAGTTGATGTAAAATCGTGCTCAACTCAATTTAGTAAATATACCAGTAGATAGTCCTCACTTAAAAATGACAACTGGGACCAACATCTCCAGTGCAGTTGTTAAACAAGGCATTACGAGACCATGACGGACTTGCAACATTGTAAGTCTTAACACGGTGGGTTACTGCAGGTTGTTAAGCAACTCATCAGGTGACTGCAACTTGCAGTTTTACTGCCAGCTTCCCCATTGACTGCTTGTCAGAAACTGTCTGTAACGCATGCAAATGGTGGTCACATGACGTACAGAACTGTGATGGTCATAAATACCTGTTGGATATAAAGTGCCCAAATCTTGATAATGTGTGAGGGCTGGTTATAAGTTCCTTTTTTGGATTTTCATGTTTACTGTAAACAACAATCTAATCAAGGAACAACCAAGAGGAAAACCGCACTCCCAGCAACACTGACAGGGAAGCCACTGTTATCAACAGAGAGCAAGCTGCCCTCCCTTCTAGTGCTGATGATGTTAGCTAGTTTGTTAATGAAAAATCTGCAAGAAAACAGTCAAGCTAAGAAAGCACCAGGGACCCCATAGTTCAACTCTGAGCTGTAAATATTTCCTTCTATTGGCATCCACAGTTCCCTCATCTATATAAATAAAAATATAAATGTTCGTTTGTTCAAAATCTTAAATCTCCGAAAGTTCTTCACCGATTGCTTTGAAATTTTGACACAACATTGCATTCGAATATGCACGTGTTTTTATATACCTACTATTATATAGATGTCACACCTGTGACAGGTAAAAACATGCTTTTTTTGAAAAACAACATATTACAAACGTGCACTTTCTCTTTCCTTTCTTTTCCATTTAACCAGACTGAGCCACAGCAACACGTGGCTGGGTACAGCTAGTACATTTCATATATCCCTTCTCATTAGATCTACTGTTGTACTAGCATTCCATCAACTCCAGGTTCTCTTTTCTTGTCCATGTATAGTTAGTTCCAATAGCCCACTTAATATCAATTTGTTCTGGTTCCCTAGCATTTGGTCTGGACCCTGTTAACCTGGCCAATGTCCAGATCAGTATGACTATTTCAGTTCAGGTCACTTTTATATTTGTGGTAGGCAGATGAAGCTTTAGGAATGTCTTTGCCCAAGGACTCCCTACAGGTTAAGGAGATGCCAGCTGGGATTCGAACCCTGATCTCCCGCATCATAGGCACTGCTCTTATCACTAAGCTATCTAGCCATTCTAATTTTGTGATTTTAAAAGCAACATATTAAAAGCTCTCTATGTGGAAGAAATGTGTAAGTGGAGAAAAGAATGGCAGAAGTACAGGACTAGAAGTAATCACCTCCTCCATCAGTAATTTGTTAGTAATTCATGTAAAGATCCATAGATATTGAAGTAGTAAATATATATAAATATATTTTTGTTCAGCTTGGAGATATTTATGATTGCTGTAAATTCACACTGTTTCTTAGGAAAGTTGCATTTGAGAATCCTCAAATTGAAATCATGTCCCTTGTTTGAAGTCACAAGTTGATACAGTGAACTCCATATAGACAAGAAATATATGTGATATTCTGAACATATTAGGTATGGACTAACCAGAGCATCTTGCACAGAAGAGGGGAAACACATTTGTATTCTTTCATTAATCCTTCCATGCAAGAATTAATGAAAGCTTTCATGACATAATATTTGCACTTTACCATAAGAAACATGGACAAGATGAAGCTGTAATATGCCATCTCTGTCAAGTGATTAATGTATTTTGAAAGCAAATTCTGGCTGCTGGGAATTACACATCACCTGTGTGTACAGCAAAATCACTTGGAGGAAGGAAAAAACCTGGTGTCTCTAAGGAATCCTGGTTTCCCAGTCTCACCGGCAGTGGGAAACCAGACTTCGTAATATGACAGTCTTTAGGGAATGGGCCCAGATTGAGGGATCTATCTTATTCCCAGTGAAAGAGCAGCTTTACACCAAACTAATTTATGTATTATTGATTGTTGATCATTTTCTCCCTCTTTTATTAGTTTGGTTGCTGACCTTGTGGTGTTCAACTCCACCTACAATATGGAGTCCTTTCTAACATCAATTGGGAAATTTATGAAGTTGATTCCTGATCACAGGCCTAAACATCTGGAAAAGCTAATCAGGCCAAAATGCCAGGTCCTTTACTTTCCAATAAAGTTCCCAGATGTGAGCAGGTTAGTACCTTTCTACTATCTTCTCTATCTTGGGTCATATATTACTGCACTACATTTCATCGTTATCATGATCATGGTAACCAAAGGAATATATTTCATGTCAAAATATTTTTTGAGACAGAGCTGAGAAACTCTAGACAGCACAAAAAGTATCAAGCCAGGGCAATTTGTAAGCGAGCAGTCATAGAGATGGAGAAAAAGGAAAGAAATTAGAGCGAAAATAGAAAGGCAGCTAGAAGAAAAATTACAAGTTCTCTGTGGGGAGAAAATGTATTAAAAGACATGTTTATATATATATATATATATATATATTGATTTAGAGAAAGCATATGGTAAGTGAATAGGCTTAATTTATGGAAAGTTTGTGTGAAGAATGTTGTTTGCTGAATACTGTATGAATGATAAATGGAGAAAGTAAAGCATGCATGGATATAAATGGAATGCTTACTAAATGTTTACATTGATGAGAGACTAAAAGAAGGTTATAAAATGACCCTTCATTGTTTAATGTATGTATAGCCAAATGTTTAAGGAAAGCTTATGGTGATATTGAGATACGTTGATTAGATACATGAATGTATATGTATTTTTGAGCACAAATGTCATGTTGTTAGCTGAGAATTTGAATATTGGATGTTAAATAGGCTACATATAATAATGCAATGGGTTAAAAACAATATATCAAGGACAAATCGAGTAAGTAAAAGAATTTGTTTATCTCGGTAGAAAATATATTTACAAAGAATGGACAAATGGATGCAGAAATTTTAAAAGGTTCAAATGCTGGTAGAAAAGTAACAGGTATTAGATGATCTATTCTGAGAATGAATATCAAAACAAGCAAAGTTGGTTGCTTATAAAAGCTGCTTTTGTTTACTTAGTTACTTGTAGCTGAAAGTGGGATATAAAAGGAGAACTATAACGGGAATTGAATGGATTTGGAAAGGATTACTTGAGAAATGTACAGGGAAGGAGGAAATAAGGCCAGGAATGACTGGGTGGCAATAAAAGTTGATTCATTGGTTGACTAATTAAAAAAAAATGCAATGAGGCAGATTGGTCATATATAGAGAGAAGAAATATAGAAGGAATATATGAAAGAAGAGTGAATTAAGGGAGAAGAAGGAAATGAACTAGACAATTGGTTGAATAGAGTTGGTAGGATTCTTAAAAAGAGAGACGTGAGCAGTTTATGGAAGCAAAGATAGGTTACAGAGATCAAAAAGTATTAAAAGTTACACTGAACGATGTATGTAAATTAAGTTTGGTCATATTTCTTTTTTTCCCCTATCATTGCATACGTTTAATTTTTTTTGCTTACTAATTCTTGAGATCTTTTGGTCCTTTGCATAACATTGATTTCTCAAAAGACATAGTATCATAGGTATGTATGCATGTATGTATGTATGTATGTATTCCTACTTTGCCAATGTTGCTCATGTATATATGTGTGTGTGTGTGTGTGAGAGAGAGAGAATGAATGAATGAATGAATGAATGAATGTGAGGTGAGAATTGGAGGCCTAGCAGACAGACTTTTCAGATCCAGAGTTGAAAAATCACTTCCAACAGAATATGAGGGGAAAGACCTTTCCAGAATCAGGAGATACAAGGACACAGTGTTAGGAATGTCATATTATTTAATTAATACCTTATCTAATGACACTGAACAGTTCCTTTGTGGAATGCTAGTGGAAGGGAGAACTGCACAACCTTAAGGATTACTTCACGCCTCCCACTCAACATCTATCTGTATTTTGAGGTCATTTTTTCCCATGCACCCCATCCTGTGAAACAGTAGGGGATCCCTGGAGAAGGAAAAACCCATCTTTTATCAATATGCCCACATCTTCCCCTGCCAACTACTTTCATGTCTTCTCTGATACTTGCAGCAATATTTTTATTATTATAGGCTTTAAAAATGAGTCATTTGTTATATTCCAGATCTTGTATAATTTGCATACTGTTTTTATATATTTACTGTTTTTAAAACCTTTCTTTGTGCTGTTTTTTTATGTATGCTTTCTACTATTATAGTAAACTATCCAGACAATTTATTTGAATAATAGGACATCCATCTTAGTGGAAGAATGCATAAACAAATATTTGGTTTGTTGACCCAATAATCTGACTTAGTCATATTTTAATGTACTAGTTACTAGTTTGGGAATGACTATGTTGGAAGTATGGTGAGTTCATTTGTTATATATTCTTATATAATTTTGAAGACTATACAAAAAGATAAGGGTTTTTAGCAGCTACATTAGAGAATTGTTGATATTTATATATGCAGAATATATAAAAAGAAAGTACATAGAGATTGGCCTGGTTGAATACACACCAGTTGTTTTTGGTTTTTTCTAAATATAGGCATTGTACAATACTCTGAATACTGTGTTTCAAAAAACAAATTTAATTTCTTAAACATATATTTTGCACAAGCTTTCATTCATTAAGTTTGAAAATTAATTGTGGCATACTTTCTGATGTATTTTATATATTGTATTGTTAATATATATATATATATATATATATATATATATATATATATATATATATATATATATATAAACACAAACTATTTACTGCTTGTAATAAACACTAACAGAGCAATCCATGCATAAAGTTATGCATTTTAGTTTCAGTTTTTTAGTTACAGTTGCCGCTATTTATTTTTCTAATAAGATCTTCTGTTAAATAAATGTTGAATGCACCTATGGCAATTGAATGCAGTTTATTAATTTAGTCTGTGTTACTCTAGTAAAAGCAAGCTGAATAGAAATGGAGAGAAAAAGGTTAAGAAATATCAGGGCCAAACTTAGATTCATAAAGCAAGCTTTTTGCCCAGAGTGTTTTTCAAGTTATTTTCAAATGGTAATTTGCTTTATCCAAACCAAACTCATACAGTGTAAGTAAGTGATTATTTGCATGAGTGACAGTCATTTGAATGCCTGCAGTCTTTTAAAAATGCATAAGTTTGCAGTGATGTCGAGGCCGGGCTTGAGAACAAAATAACCAAGGTGATTTTTCCCCCTTTTCCCCCTTACTTTGACCTCCTTTTTACTTGTTGTTACTTCCTTTAGTGTGATTTATATTTCTATATCCAACAGAGTTATATTGAAAACAAGGCGGTACTACTTTTAGGCATGCAACTAAGATTTGTAAAAGTAAGCTTCATTTTAAGTTAACGTTGTGATTCTGTTGTAAAATAAAGGTATATTAATGTAGGATATTTGAGCTAGAACAAGGTCATATCACAAGAGCAAGTAGGTAGCAATTTAGATGAATTTATTTGTAGTGTTTCTTAACCAAAGATACAAAAGCATCTTACAAGAAAACATAACTAGGTCAATTGGGACAGAGTTAGAGGAGAGATACTCTGATTTCATTCATATTACACATACACATGGCATAGAAGAAAGTTTCATTTATCGTCACACTTCATTAGAAACGAAAAACCACACAAAGACTGACATTTGTTGTTGACGTGTATTAACAAGGGAAGTCATAGGCCAATCAGAATGAAGAGACTAGTTGACTATTTTATTTTTATTGATTTTGTAATTTTCCAGGATTATGTTTATTATAGAACAGCAAGGACCCAGGTGCAACCTAAATAGCTATGTTAACATTGCAATATATAAGTAAAACAGGAAAAGCCAAGAAAACAAACAAACAAACAAACTTTCTCATTGAAAATATGCTCCAGGAAAAAATAAGTTCTGGGAGAGATAAAGATTCAGGCAGCCATTGTGTAAACAGCCAACTGCAGATTTCTCATAATAAGTACAGAATACCATCTCCTTGCTGGTACATGTGAGAAGAAGACTCAAGACATCTCCACCCTATCATACCCTAAAAGATAGTGGTTCTAAACTTTGTTTCTGCAATTTATATGCTGCTCAGTTCTCAAAGGGCTATTGAGAATTGTTCACTTGCTAGAGATTTTGTCTCACTATTCCTGTCATCTTGCTAAAGAGAAATCTGTGAGGATCATGTTTGGGGAAAAAAACAAGCTGGCAACCCACATTCACGGTCTCAATGTGTACTTCAACTTTGCCCACCTAACTCCCCCCCCCATTTTTGGCCACCCTGCATTCTACTGCCACCTACCCCTGCCACCCCCAGCTGA
The DNA here is from genome assembly GCF_001527695.2 of Protobothrops mucrosquamatus. Lineage (NCBI taxonomy): Eukaryota > Metazoa > Chordata > Lepidosauria > Squamata > Viperidae > Protobothrops > Protobothrops mucrosquamatus. Next base: position 332,852 of record NW_015386935.1, read on the forward strand.
CCATTACTGCCTTCTACCTTATGCTGCTGATGAGGCATACCCAACCAAGGCAGTTGCTGGCCCTTTGCAAAACTTCATGACCACAATATCTTGTAAGGCCTCTGCAAGGCCTCCACAATGCTTCATGAGGCCTTTGTGATGCATCCATGATACCTCACAGAGGCCTTGTGAAAGGTCAGTAACTGCCTGGGCTGTGCACTCCTCAGCAGCAGAAAGAAGAAGACTGCAAGGGGGCAGCTGGAGGTGGCAGAGGGGTGGAGGGCAGCCAAAAGGGTAGAGATGGGGGCAGATATGTGGGTAGGAGAGCTGAAGTGGAAGTGAGTGCAGCAGGGCACTACTGGGACCGCGATTGCTAATCAGTATAGTCACGTGATGACTGCTTTGCTTAGGGACAGAAATTCTAGTCACCATTATAGTCATTAAGCAAGGACTACCAGTAGAAGTAAATGGAAAATATGGATTATCAGTACGTTTTTGCTAATACAGTTTTCTGCAGAGTCAAGGACAAGTGGGTAACACTAAGTTGGCAGTGGAGAAATGCATTGCCATATATCTTTTGGTTTTAAACTTGTAGATACTAGCAGTCTTCATAGTTTTTTGGAGTTTTTTTTCCCACCCCACAATTGTCTCAGTTCAACTGAATGTTTGGTATTTCGTAAGATTAAGGTTAGGGTTGCCCATTGTGAAAATAAATCTTGATTTTTTTTCCATTTAGTTTTGTAAGTTTTAACAAGCTACTCTAGACAATCTTCAATTGTTGTTGCATTTAGCCCAGGGATGGTCAAGGGTGACAGGCTACAAAATTTTGGGTGACACAATCAATATCTAACAACAAGTATTGTCAAAAGCATCCCCCAGTCTGACATGATTTTCAAAAGCTGCTGAGGCCACAAAAGAATGGGATGTGTTTTTGTGTGACCTCCAGAGCCTCTGAAAAGCGGAGGGGATGTGCTTCCATGCAGTTTTTGGAGGTAGCAGAGGCTGCGGAAGAGCATTCTCCAAAACTGGCCCAAGAATGAATACTTTGTGTGACCAGGATCAGCTTTGGGTAGGCCGCAGGGGCCTGTTAACAGAAAGGGAGCCCCATCTGAAAGTAAATGGTGAGTGGCAGATCCTGGGGAGCGCTGGGCCATAGGGATAACCACACCATTCCCTAAGGATTGTACATCTTGGGGAACAAATCAAGGTTCCGTTTTTGAGTCCCAGTGGCCAGGGCCCTCTACTTCAGGCCTCAGCCTCAGTGCTGCTGCCAATGCCACTGGTGAAGGTGCCCTAGATGTGGAGGGAGATAGAGAATTGTTTCTCTTTTGTTTGGGGAGGGTGGGACATGTCAGCAGGCATGGGGAGGATGGGAGGACAAGTTAGACATTGTCTGAGTTTTTGCCAGGCCAAGCCCGAAAGGTTCACCATCACAGATTAATCTATATTGGCTAGGGTAAATACAAAGCTGATGTCAGTATCTCAGAGTGGCATATTATTGTCACTTCTAGATGCACATGATATTACTCAGACTCATGTTCTAAACCTGTAATGCCATTGGCTCACATGTAGAGGGATTTTAATATGTGAAACATGCCTTTATCCAAATGCTTGATTCATGCAAATTGTCAGATCTGTGTCTGTGGCCTGTTGCTGGATTTTAAGGGGATTGCAGTTGTTCAATGGATGGTCTATAAACCAGTTGCACAAAATTGTTATATCCCAGTCGAATCACTGCACTGAGACAACATTTTTCATCTGCATTTGCCATTATTTAGAACCCAGGACTTGCTCAAGATTTTATCCAGTGGTTAGCTGACATCAGTGACAATTTGCCTCCTCAGCTATTGCCATGCTATCCCCTTAGAGCAGGGGTGTTAAACTCGCAACGTCACGTGACGTGTTGCGACGTATTGCGACTTCTTCCCCATTGCCAGCAATGCGGTAGGCGCGGTTTTGGTGTGATGCATTTGGCCCGTGGGCCGGCAGTTTGACATCCCTGCCTTAGAGAACGTAGCTCTTTTACATGGACATCTGTCAAAGAAGAAACAAAACCCTCCCTTCTCCTATCAGTTCCTTAACAGTTAAGTCTTATGTCCGAGAACATTTAAAAGCATGACAGCACAAATAACAGATAAAAAACAACAGATGGGAAGACTAGGGGTAAAGATAATGAAAACTCCTTTCATCTGTATAACTTGTTAGTTTTGTATGTCATGTGTGCTTTAGATTCTGAAATACTGAAAGGACAAGAACTCTTCAAACGTGCTTCTTTTTGATACTGCAAAATGCTACAAATAGTTTTTTTCCCTCTTCCTGAAGTGATAATAGAACAGATAACTGAGAAAGTAGACTTCAGTTTTATATGAGCTTGACATAAGAACATCCTACTTCTGAGTAGTGAAAAGTGCTTGGAGAGCAGCTGTCTGAATTGAAGCAGCCGATCAACCTGTGAACTAAAAGTTGGGCACACGATGTAGCATATGTGGGAAAATCCAGGTGCAGAGACATCGTGTTGGCATATGATGCCATTGACAAACTGAACATTTTTATACAAGTGAAAATGCAGAGAGATCAATGATGTCATGAAAATGACATCCTCTATCATGAAAATCATAAAATGAGTTTCCCTGACAGTTCTGAAGACCATTCCAGCTTCTGTCTCCTCTGTTGTATCTTCCATGNTAAGTATAATGTGTATGTGTACCGTATCTTCTTTCAAAGTAAATAGCAGTGTGAAGTAATCTTTGCTTTTTGGTGTGTTTCTGACTGTAAACAACAACTGCACATAATTGTTCCCTTCAGTATCCGGTTAGTCTTACTTCTCTGATCAACTGATAAAATAAAAATAACTAAAACATTAAAAGGTCCTAATACAAATAATCAGAACAGCAAGGACCCAGGTGCAACCTAAATAGCTATGTTAACATTGCAATATATAAGTAAAACAGGAAAAGCCAAGAAAACAAACAAACAAACAAACAAACTTTCTCATTGAAAATATGCTCCAGGAAAAAATAAGTTCTGGGAGAGATAAAGATTCAAGCAGCCATTGTGTAAACAGTCAACTGCAGATTTCTCATAATAAGTGCAGAATACCATCTCCTTGCTGGTACATGTGAGAAGAAGACTCAAGACATCTCCACCCTATCATACCCTAATAGTGGTTCTAAACTTTGTTTCTGCAATTTATATGCTGCTGAGTTCTCAAAGGGCTATTGAGAATTGTTCACTTGCTAGAGATTTTGTCTCACTATTCCTGTCATCTTGCTAAAGAGAAATCTGTGAGGATCATGTTTGGGGAAAAAAAACAACCTGGCAACCCACATTCACGGTCTCAATGTGTACTTCAACTTTGCCCACCTAACTTCCCCCCCCATTTTTGGCCACCCTGCATTCTACTGCCACCTACCCCTGCCACCCCCAGCTGACCATCATTGCCTTCTACCTTATGCTGCTGATGAGGCATACCCAACCAAGGCAGTTGCTGGCCCTTTGCAAAACTTCATGACCACAATATCTTGTAAGGCCTCTGCAAGGCCTCCACAATGCTTCATGAGGCCTTTGTGATGCATCCATGACACCTCACAGAGGCCTTGTGAAAGGTCAGTAACTATCTGGGCTGTGCACTCCTCAGCAGCAGAAGGAAGAAGACTGCAAGGGGGCAGCTGGAGGTGGCAGACGGGTGGAGGGCAGCCAAAAGGGTAGAGATGGGGGGCAGATATGTGGGTAGGAGAGCTGAAGTGGAAGTGAGTGCAGTAGGGCAGTGGAGCCCCGTCTCTTCCTGGCCCTCTCCCCCAGGAAGAGGCAGTGAGACGGAGCTGACAAAAGAAGTGTGAGTTTCCCATCTAATGATGGCATGTTTTTTTCCTAATGACCATAAGCAGGACTACTGGGACCGCGATTGCTAATCAGTACAGTCACGTGATGACTGCTTTGCTTAGGGATAGAAATTCTAGTCACCATTATAGTCATTAAGCAAGGACTATCAGTAGAAGTAAATGGAAAATATGGATTATCAGTATGTTTTTGCTAATACAGTTTTCTGCAGAGTCAAGGACAAGTGGGTAACACTAAGTTGGCAGTGGAGAAATGCATTGCCATATATCTTTTGGTTTTAAACTTGTAGATACTAGCAGTCTTCATAGTTTTTTGGAGGTTTTTTTTCCCACCCCACAATTGTCTCAGTTCAGCTGAATGTTTGGTATTTTGTAAGATTATGGTTAGGGTTGCCCATTGTGAAAATAAATCTCGATTTTTTTTCCATTTAGTTTTGTAAGTTTTAACAAGCTACTTTTAGACAATCTTCAATTTTTGTTGCATTTAGCCCAGGAATGGTCAAGGGTGACAGGCTACAAAATTTTGGGTGACACAATCAATATCTAACAACAAGTATTGTCAAAAGCATCCCCCAGTCTGACGTGATTTTCAAAAGCTGCTGAGGCCACAAAAGAATGGGATGTGTTTTTGTGTGACCTCCAGAGCCTCTGAAAAGAGGAGGGGATGTGCTTCCATGCGGTTTTTGGAGGTAGCAGAGGCTGCGGAAGAACATTCTCCAAAACTGACCCAAGAATGAATGCTTTGTGTGACCAGGATCAGCTTTGGGTAGGCCGCAGGGACCTGTTAACAGAAAGGGAGCCCCATCTGAAAGTAAATGGTGAGTGGCAGATCCTGGGGAGCGCTGGGCCATAGGGATAATCACACCATTCCCTAAGGATTGTACATCTTGGGGAACAACTCAAGGTGCCGTTTTTGAGTCCCAGTGGCCAGGGCCCTCTACTTCAGGCCTCAGCCTCAGTGCTGCTGCCAATGCCACTGGTGAAGGTGCCCTAGATGTGGAGGGAGATAGAGAATTGTTTCTCTTTTGTTTGGGGAGGGTGGGACATGTCAGCAGGCATGGGGAGGATGGGAGGACAAGTTAGACATTGTCTGAATTTTTGCCAGGCCAAGCCCGAAAGGTTCACCATCACAGATTAATCTATATTGGCCAGGGTAAATACAAAGCTAATGTCAGTATCTCAGAGTGGCATATTATTGTCACTTCTAGATACACATATTATTACTCAGACTCGTGTTCTAAACCTGTAATGCCATTGGCTCACATGTAGAGGGATTTTAATATGTGAAACATGCCTTTATCCAAATGCTTGATTCATGCAAATTGTCAGATCTGTGTCTATGGCCTGTTGCTGGATTTTAAGGGGATTGCAGTTGTTCAATGGATGGTCTATAAACCAGTTGCACAAAATTGTTATATCCCAGTTGAATCACTGCACTGAGACAACATTTTTCATCTGCTTTTGCCATTATTTAGAACCCAGGACTTGCTCAAGATTTTATCCAGTGGTTAGCTGACATCAGTGACAATTTGCCTCCTCAGCTATTGCCATGCTATCCCCTTAGAGCAGGGGTGTCAAACTCGCAACGTCATGTGACGTGTTGCGACGTATTGCGACTTCTTCCCCATTGCCAGCAATGCGGTAGGTGCGGTTTTGGCGTGATGCATTTGGCCCGTGGGCCGGCAGTTTGACATCCCTGCCTTAGAGAATGTAGCTCTTTTACATGGACATCTGTCAAATAAGAAACAAAACCTTCCCTTCTCCTATCAGTTCCTTAACAGTTAAGTCTTATGTCCGAGAACATTTAAAAGCATGACAGCACAAATAACAGATAAAAAACAACAGATGGGAAGACTAGGGGTAAAGATAATGAAAACTCCTTTCATCTGTATAACTTGTTAGTTTTGTGTGTCATGTGTGCTTTAGATTCTGAAATACTGAAAGGACAAGAACTCTTCAAACGTGCTTCTTTTTGATACTGCAAAATGCTACAAATAGGTTTTTTCCCTCTTCCTGAAGTGATAATAGAACAGATAACTGAGAAAGTAGACTTCAGTTTTATATGAGCTTGACATAAGAACATCCTACTTCTGAGTAGTGAAAAGTGCTTGGAGAGCAGCTGTCTGAATTGAAGCAGCCGATCAACCTGTGAACTAAAAGTTGGGCACACGATGTAGCATACGTGGGAAAATCCAGGTGCAGAGACATCGTGTTGGCATATGATGCCATTGACAAACTGAACATTTTTATACAAGTGAAAATGCAGAGAGATCAATGATGTCATGAAAATGACATCCTCTATCATGAAAATCATAAAATGAGTTTCCCTGACAGTTCTGAAGACCATTCCAGCTTCTGTCTCCTTTGTTGTATCTTCCATGTATCTCACGCTGCTTTCTGAGGCAGATACAGACAGTACAATTGCAAGTTCATGCTCCTCTCCTCTATTGTTTATACAGGTGATCCTTGTTTGGCAGTTGCCTTGTTTATCAACCAGGTAATTTGCAGTTACAATCATGATGAAAAAGTAACTTTACAACCAGTCCCTTCATTTGGGACCGTTGCAAGTCTCTAAAGCAAAGGAAAGATCATAAACACAATCATGGTTTCATTCAGCAGCTGCTTCGTTTAATGGCCCAAGTTGCTGGTCCCAGTTGAGATCGCTAAATGAGGACTACCTATAGTACCATGATTCATTGTGTTCCTTTAAAACAGGGGTGTCAAACTCAATTTCACTGAGGGCCGCATCAGCATTGCGGTTGCCCTGGGGGGGCCGGGTGGGTGTGGCCAGAGTGGGTGCAGCCTACTGGGTGGGTGTGGATGGAGTGGGTGTGGCCTACTGGGTGGGCGTGGCCAGCTCTACATCGTTCACGTCAAGGGTGCCTATGGGGGCCTGGGCAGGAGTGGGACAGATTTGAGGGTCTCTGGCAGAAGGGGGTTGGACTGGGGCAAGTGCCAAGGCATGGTCCACCGGGGCAAGTGCCAAGATGGCCACCTCAAAATTGTACATTGGCTCCTGGCTGGCCTGGGCCAGGGCCAAAGCAGCGGGGGCCGTTCCCTCACTGTTTCCAGGATGGCTTCATGGGTCACATGAAACCACTTCGCGGGCTGCATCCGGGCCCCGGGCCTTTTTTTTGACATGTCTGCTTTAAAAGATGTCCGGTCTCCTTCATGTCAAGCATAACTGCTAGGGACCTGATGGAGATGTCCCTGCTCACATACTTTCCTTGCAACAGTATAGTGGATGATTGTCATTGTCTGTTTCTGGAATGCAGTCAAAATGTGTGCATAATTCAAACTTAAGTCCTTTTGCATGTGTGTTGTTTCATTGTGCACAAGTTCTGTGTTGACAAAATTTTGGCTTGTTTTAAATGTACCTACAGATATGCCCTGGAGGTCTCTCATCTATGAATTTATCAGACTGCTTAGCCCAAAAGAAGATCAGCCAATTGTTGCCACCTACCGAGACTAAAAGATCTTGGAGAAAGAAGCCTTTTTTCTTTTTACTAGTTTGGCCAAAATAATAGCTTTAATCTCTTTTCTTTAACCAATTTTATTCATTCAGATGAGGTCTAACTGGAGCTGTTCTCCAGTTCTGTACTCTAGTGCAGTTGGATTCTACATGCAGCCTATTTAATTTTATTAGTTGTGTTCTTGTCATGTTGCATACAGTGGATTCCCATAAAAGTTACATTTTGTATTTACAGAAAAATTTCTCTTGAGAGTTAAGGTCTTGTAAAACATTCTTGTTCTACAGCATGAACGAATTATTGTCCTCTGAGGCATTAAAAAGTGAAGTGTAGTGAAGAAAAGATTTTTTCATTAAAATGCAGTTTATATTGATAAAACAGATTACTAGCATTTGGTGAAACGGGAGGCTTGGATCTGCCCTTATTGCTAATTTGCCAGTAGGCTTATTTTGGCAGGAGGAGTAGAATATAATATATACCAGGACCAATCATTATGCAGTACCTGTTACTTATGTATCTGATTTAAATTGAGGTTCAGTGAAATAGTTGAGGGGGTGGAGGACTACATCATCCTTGCTCTGTTTGCATCTTGAAGTAGCAGAATGTGGTAACCAAGAATATTTGAAAAGAAAAGCTGTTGTGATATCAGTTTTGGCACGGTCATTTATCAATCAGTATTTTAAACATTGACAAGTGGTAATTTAATGGGGAATGACCCTGTTGGCAGGAAGCTGCAATGACAGATGATACAAACTTATTTTTCACTATGGGCTGTACTAACTTTTTACCTTTCTCGGTATTAAAGCTCATATTTTCCAAGTCTCAGATGTGAGATGCCACCAAGGGCAAAACCTATGGCAGAAAGCCCACAACCACTGTTATCTCACTTTAAAGTGGTTAAGTCTTGATTTTCACATTACCCTCAGTTTTGGAACAAAAAGAAAAGTCCTGATGGTTTGATAACTACTTCAACAACGTGGAATTTATATGCTATATTAAAAAGTTCCTTCTGTCTTCGGTTCTTGTTGGATGCCCGAAGAGTTCTTTCTTGGCAAGAATCCCTTCAATACACGCCAGATGAATATAAAGATGGTGGTGGGCAAAGGATGTTAGCCTTTCAGGAGAGCCTAGAATAAGAAATAGGTACCTCAAGAAATATCAGGAATTCTATTTCAATATTGTAGGATATATTAACAGAATCTTGAAAACCTTTCCAGGTTTTTCTGTTCCATCTTATACTAAACACAATCAAGGCAGAGTTGTTTTGAATTCCTTTTTCATGCTTCCTTCCATCTCTGGACTGTGTAACCTCGTCTTTAAGTCTCTCTTTCGTGGGTTGCTCCTTCTTCTCATGAAAGGCTGTCTTGTATCCTCCCCAAGGTCAGATTGAAATTCCTTTTTAGGTGGCAGAGAAAGGTCTTTCTACTAGATTTTGGAAAAGAGGTAAGATACATCAAGAAAATCATACAGAGTCCTCCAGGTCACGGTTCAATTGCCCAAGATATTCTGTAGATGGTTCTTATATACCCTTTCCCACTAGGGATGCTATCCTTTTAATTCCCGTTTGCCTTCGCCTTCACCTCCCTTCTCTTCCTCTGAGGTAACCTCAGTCAGTGCGATAGGAGTTGTTTCTTTTCTCATAATTACCTGTTCTCCCTTCATGAGATTACTTGGGGGGGGGAGAGAGAGAGAAAGAGAGAGAGAGAGAGAGAGAGAGAGAGAGAGGGAGAGAGAGGGAGGGAGGGAGGGAGAGTTCAGTTCTTGAAATACAGCTGGTCCTTGACTTATGACCACAATTGATCCCAAAATTTGTGTTGCTAAGTGAGATAGTTGTGAAGTGAATAAATGCAGTTGATTAGTTAATAATATGGTTGTTACTAACAACACCGTTGTTAAGTGAATCGGGCTTCCTCATTGACTTTGCTTGTCAGAAGGTAGCAAAAGGTGATCACGTGACCCCGGAACTGTCATAAATATGAACCAGTTGCCAAGCCTCTGAATTTTGATCACATGACTAGGGGGATGCTGCAAGTGTGAAAAATAGTTCATTGTTGTAACTTTGAACAGTCATTAAATGAGCTGTTGTAAGTCGAGGACTATCTGTAGTGCATTAGTCACTGGTAACCTTCAGCAAGCTGGACTCATCTAGATGTTTGCATTTTGACTTTCAGAATTTCAAATCAGCCTGACTGTTGCTGACAATTCTGGGAATTGACATCTATACATCTTAAGGGATAGTTCAGTGGTGGCGAACCTAGGGCATGCGTGCCAGAGGCGACACTCAGAGCCCTCTCTGTTGGCACCCGCACCACTGCCACCAGCAGCCGGTCCATCAGGCCACCACTGCCGCCCGGAGCAGGAGCCCCACCCAGCACAAAGGAGGCGAAGCGGCCGACTAGCATTTTACATGCGTCCATGCGCACATGGGGTCACGAGCACACACGTACTGCAAATGAGGCAGGGCTAGTGCCTGTGTGATACTCACTAGCCCTGCCCCGTTCTTGTGTGGTGCAGCGCCTTGTATCTGCACCCTGCGGCGCAGCGGCAGTCGTTTTTGCGCCTTGCAGTATGGTGGTCCATTTTTGCGCCCCTGGGTTTTGCATGCCAGAGACGGCACTCAGAGGCGCCTCCCTGCCCCCCCCTTGAGGGGACCACAATGCTGATGCGACCCTGGCACTTTGCAATAAATAAGTGGGTTTTGGGTTGCGGTTTGGGCACTCAGTCTCTAAAAGGTTCTCCATCACTGGGATAGTTGTTCTACTTAGTGAGTCTGATCAATCAAATGAGCATTTTTCTTATTTAATAATAGTTCTGTGCAATGCTATGAGAAGCCATTTCATTTTTAGTCTTCAGCTTTAAGCTTTCTTTTTGAATCCATTGGCTAAGGGACATGGTTCAGGATTTTAATTTAATTCTGCTGCAGTTTGAGGATTTGTGTATGTTTGCTCTTTTAATGTTTAATGTAACCCACCATGAGCTTTTTTGTCCAATCTCAGAAGTCATTTTTGAACTTTCGTTAAAAAAAAAAAACAAGCCACAGCATTTTGGCGTTAGGGATGCTATCCATATCATGGTCACAGATAAAAATATAATTTTTGTTGCTTTACTGTTTCTACCTTAATTACTACTTATCTCTAATTCACCATTTGCTTTGCCCTTTCTGAGATATCAGCATGGATAGTTATCTGGCAACCATTTAAACTTTAAAATCTCTGTGGGTGGCATTTTTTCCTCACTGCTGACAACTGAATTTTGCAAAAGAAAGTTGAGTTAACTGTAAGCATACTGAAATGTACTTTTCTGAAACATGGACATAGGTGATAAGAATGAGAGCTTTTGAAAATATTAACCTTATTTTGGTTCCCAGATGGAAATTTAACTCTTGTGGGTGGGTGGGTGGGTGGGGGGAATCTTGCTCCTTTTGAGGTGAAAATAAGCAGTGTTGGTGTATTAGGTGTTTTGTTTCCTTTATCCTAAACTGTAGTTTTGCAATTAGTAACAATGAGAATGAATATTTACATTGAAAATATAGCAACAAAACAACAAGTAGCTCAACAGGAAGACTGTTGAGCAAGCTTCAAACCATTGGCAACTTACCATCTTTCCTGGTCCTCAATACTTTTGGGACAGAAGTCAACAGACACCAAAATCTGTATTTTTGTTGGCAGGCTTTTCTATAATTCTGGATAGAGCTACCCAATATAAGTCGGATGGTGCTACTGCTATTGGTTTGCAAATAAATCTCTGCATCTGCTAAGTTATGTAGGAATAATGGCTATCCAATCAAATACTGGTTCAGTCAAAAAACTGGTAACCGTATCAGTTACAATGGCAACAAGTATACTATTAGAAAACCTTGAAGGACCATGTTATACCAAATTGCCATGGAGAAAATCTGTCCATGTAGATCAGGGGTGTCAAACCCAATTTCATTGAGGGCCGCATCAGCATTGCGGTTGCCCTCGAGGGGCCGGGTGGGTGTGGCCAGGGTGAGTGCGGCGTACTGGATGGGCATGGACAGAGTGGGTGTGGCCTACTGGGTGGGTGTGGCCAGTTCTACATCGTTCGTGTCAAGAGTGCCTGTGGGGTCCTGGGCAGGAGTGGGACAGATCTGAGAGTCTCTGGCAGAAGGCGTGGGACCAGGGCAAGCGCCAAGGCATGGTCCACTGGAGGAGCCTCACTGTTCCTGTCAGGCCATGTGTGGGGGGGCTGAATGGTGGCGCGGGCTGCCTGGAGCGCTGGGCAGCAGAGGTCAAATGCCCAGCCTGGCCCTCGAGCACCTGCGGCACCAAGCCGTTTCCAGATGGCTTTGTGGAGCTAAGACTGAATACGTTTCAGCATAGATGGCCATCACAAAATTGTACATTGGCTCCTGGCCGGCCTGGGCCAGGGCCAAGGCAGCGAGGGCCGTTCCCTCACTGTTTCCAGGATGGCTTCGCAGGCCACATGAAACCACTTCGCAGGCCGCATCTGGCCCCTGGGCCTTGTGTTGACATGTCTGATGTAGATGCTAACTGTTGTCACTGAATTAAACATAACCAATCAGTCAATCAGATAATTAAATATTGTTGAATTTTGGTTAGAAATGATGTATATTGGAAAGTGAAAAAAGGAAAAACAAAGGAGAAGGCAGGCAGGCAGGCAGGAAGGAAGAGTATTAGTAGGAACTCTTCTTTTCATGTCATCTTGTACATGTTTTATGCTTGTTCATAATGATATGTGTTGGGGAAACCGACACGGGCTGTGTACACACACAACACACACTCACATATAGTAAACCGATGCATGGGTGTGTGTACACACAACACACACAGGTATATAGTAAGATTGTGACAACTGTATGTCTTATCACTTATTTATAGAAATGTTTATACTTTCAGGACTTTAGGTAGTGAGTTTTATGAAAGAGTCCATTTCATGAAATGTCATGGATTCCAGTCCAGATAAATTTATCACAGGACACCTCTTAACTCTTACGGTTCCATAAAATTCTGTTCTTGCGATTTTTGTTTTAATTTTATTCTTTACTCTCTCTCTACCCCCTTTTATATTTTTATAAATAACTCAATGCCTCCTCCTGTTTCTCCACAGCAACAACCTGTGAAGTGGGTTGGGCTGAGAGAGAGAGTGAGTACTACAAAATCATTCAACTGGCTTTCAAGTCGAAGGCAGAATTACTGTAATTCCCAGTCTCTTGGTGTCTAGCCTGGTGCTTTAATCACTAGAACAAACTAACTGTTAACCCTTTGGGAATTCCTAAGAGGCGATTTATGTCTTTGGCCTCTAAAGTATGACCTCCAACAGTGAATATCCCCTCTTTCCTTCATGTAGGAAAAGCTTTATACTAATGTTCTAGAGTAGCATTTCCCAGCTAATAACATTCCGACAAATATATTGGGTGATGATATCCGTATGGCTTATTTTTTTTCTCTGCAGCATGGCCATCCAGATATCTGATAGAAGGTATAGAGAACTTTGCTCTCAACATTTTAACAATTTTGTCTCTTTACTGTGAAGGAGTTGTATAGATTAAGTTGCAGGCTTTTTGCTGATCCACAATCCTTGTACAGCCTATTGTGCTGCAGTTTTTACAGAGAACACTAAATAGATATTAGTTGACAAAAGCACATTACATAGACTTTCTGGTCTTTTTTCTGAGACCTAATTGCTTCTTTAATTTTCAGCAAACTGCTCACCTTTGAAGTTCCTGAAATAACCTTGCTGTTTACTACTTAAAAAAAATAGTGGCCCCCTTTTTCATGTTTGTTGCACGATGACATTTTTCTGTATATTTATCTTCATCATTCCTTTTTGTGTGTGTATCGTGATTCTTGTAGACCTGTATACAATATACATGAAAAGGGCAACTTGTAAGCTTCTGTGAGATACCTAGATTTGTAACGATGATGGGCATTTTATAGATGTCATTTTTCCATTTAGTTACTCAAAAAGATTTGTTAGTTGTTCCATCATAGTTTAAAGTAAACTAAGCACCGTTTTTCTCTGATTTTACGTTTTTATTATTACTACCCTGAGATCATACTAAATATCTTCCTCGATGTTTTAATTATATTTTGATATTTGCATTTTACAGCTTATATCTTCTGCGCTCTTTTAAAAATTGTGCTAGATTTCAACAAGTTATTAATGTATTTGTGTTTCAGCCATAGCCTAAAAAAAAATTAGGATTGTTTATTTTAAGGATTATTCTAAGGATTATTTTTCATTGCTGTGGAAAAATAAGTGTATATTAGGAACATACAGCTGTTTTGGGGGCCAAACTTAGGAAGATGCTGTGGAGTGATTTTATCCAGGCCATATTTGTTTATCCAGGCCCACCCAGATGCATGAAATGGAGGATAATTCCAATTATTTCAGTTGACAATGGTGGAAAATAAATTATGCCCTGATAGAACAAACCCTCCTTCTCTTGAATAACTCTTATACTGAAGGAGCTTTTCATCAAAGCTTGCTCTTGCTCAGATGCCTTATGTCTCTGATGTCTTTTATGCTATTAGTTAATGGGATGTAAATTATTCCTATTGATTTATTCAGCTGTGTTTTGAGCCCAAGAAGAAAGTTATTTGCCCCTCTTTTAGTAAACCAGTCCGCTATACTCTTACTGTTTGTCAGATACTTGGGTGAGAATGTGGAAGAAACGGCAGCTATCTCCTTATTAGAAAACACCCAGAAAACAAAGATTATGAGGTAGAAATTGGTTCCATCCTCCTTTTCTTCTCACCCAGGGGTGCACAATGGGACCTGCTTAAAATACTTCTACTTTTGCCTGCCAAAAGTAGCCCGGCTATGCAGTCTCATTTATCCATACCTATCCCAGCAACTTATTATTCTTCAAGCATCACTTCATTTTGGCTTGCAATAAGTCCTGTTCAGTCATTGTGCTGCAGTGGAATGTTTAAAGCTGAAATGGGCATTGGAATCTGTTTGTTTGCAGCAGATGATTTGCCTAAGCTTTGATGCACAGTCACTTTCTGACATTTGTGTATTTCAGCAGTGAACAATGTAAACTCATTTTCCGAGCACTTTGATTACTTGCACATAGCAGTGCCCATGGCATGTGACAGAGAAGAGCACTCTATCCACTAATCAGATAGCTATGCTTCAAGCGTATTTACACAAAATAATGAAAACAGCTGTTAGATACCTTTAAACTTGAGTGTGTTTTGTTATTAATCTACTAGCCTGTACACATGACACTATAATTCTTTGCTCACTCAAGTTGCCTTTAATGACACAGTAATAAAACAGAGAGGGATGAAAGTAATGGAATTGTAGAATGTAATGCCTCAATTGTTCTACAGTGTCTTCCTTTTTGCCAAAATAAACCACAATTAGGTCCATATGGTGTTTTTGAAGTTTTCAAGCAATGACCCTAATAAAAAGTAATGAATTTCTGACAAAAGAAAGCGTGGTGTTCTTTTAAGCAGATATCTTTGCTATTCATCTAGATATGATGGCAGACTGATACGCTAATAGAAGAAGAAAGATTCAGTGGGCCTGTTACAAGGACTTTCATTTTCAGTTTATTTTATACGAAATTTCATATGAAAAGGTAGAAACATGTTGTGATGTATTAATTATGCTACCCTTTTAATGAGAGCTAGTATTTTCAGAAATGTGTTAGTTCTTTCTTTCTTTTTAATTTATTTCTAGCAGAACATGAAACTTCTGAGGAAAAAGGTGAAGTTATATTTGCTTTTTTAAAAAAAACAGTGACAAGTTTTCTGGAATATAATTTTTTAAAGGTTATTCTCCTTTCCTCTTCAAATCCTAAAACCCTTTGTGCTCCTGTAAATACCTAAAACATTGGGAAAATATTATGAGAATAACATAATAGTCTATTAGGTATATAGATATAACATCCTTATAACTTATAACTCAGCCTTCAACAAAACCAGCATAGTATGTTTTTCTTCGTTTCATAATTCAACTCTAGAAAAAGGAATGTTATGATTAAAGTGCATCTGAGCATGTGTTGAGTAACTTTCCTGTAATTGGGTATTCCTCATCCACATTCATATTTGGTGTTATTGGGAAAGATGTCCTAGTTCGATTAAGGTTTCCAGCAGCTTTACTAGTTAAGTTTTCCTCATGGCCAAGTATTGAATCGTTGCTTGTATAATAAAGCCTGTTTGTTTACATGTATGTATGTATGAAAATTCAGCAATGCAATAATGTAAATCAGAACAACATTAAATTGGAATACAATTAAAGATGAATGGGAAAATAATTTTGCAATTTTGGCCTGCTGGTCTATATCTGATAACTATCAGGAAGGGCTTTATTTTGTTACCTTAGAACAGGGGTGTCAAACTGCTGGCCCATAGGCCAGATACGTCATGCCAAAACTGCGCCCCCCCCTCAGCTCCGGCAATGGGGAAAAAGTCAGGATACATTGCAACACGTCACGTGACGTGGCGAGTTTGACACCCCTGCCTTAGAACTTCTAGTACTCTTGATATTTTCCCCCACAAGGTGGCTCAGATCTGTTGAGACTATCTGGCAGATACTGATTAGAGAAGAACACCTGTTTTTCAAATTCCTCTTGGCATTTTTGAACTCCAGTCTAAATTTGTAGATTCTGTTGTTTTCCCCACCTCTTGTTAGTACATCATCATTAGGTCACTGGAAAGTATTGTGTTGTATTGTGTTGTATCTCTTCTGGTTTTCACCATATTGTTTGATTTCTCTTTAAGGCTAATTTTCTTGTTGTTAGAGCATACACAATTGCTAGAACATATTGTGAAACATAAAAAAATTAATCTCACCTGCAAGATAATTAATTAGCCAGATAAAAATAAGTCAGTACAATTACTTGCAAGATCCACAGTTATTTGTTGACTTGTCCTTTCTTACCATATAAAAAGTCCTTGTGGGTTACCTCTGTCAACATATGGCCTGACTGCAAATTCTTAACTGAAGAATTTGAAATTGAAGTTCCATCACATCAGAAGGATACCAGGTAGAAAAAAATGGTTTAAAATATACAGTATCACTAATGTCATCAATTACTTTCAGTTTTTAACTAACAACGATCTTAAAATGCCACAAAATTTAAATTTAAGCAAGAATGGCTCCCATATAGCACACATAACAAAGAAAGCTTAGATACTTACACTACAGTTTCTAAAGAAAAAATACATAAAAGGTCTTAAACAGAAATCAGAAACTATTCCTAAAGCTTATAAATGTATTAACTACAACAATCAGTTAGGGCATAGTAAATGGGAAGAGTATGATTTGTAACAAAGTAATTTCTTAGTGAGGGATTTTATTGATTTTTTTTCTCCTTTTTTGCTTTTATGTCAGTACATTTTTTTCTATATTTGCTTTTTGAATAATAAAATGTAAAAATAGCAGCGCTTTAAAAGGGAATGCAGTTAGCAAAATATCATATTAAAATTTAGAAACACTATGCAGAACAGTGTTTTTTCATGTGGCAATAAAAAACAAAAAGTATGCATGAAAGCTTTGAAGGAAATAAACTATTATGAAACGAATCCAGGTTCTGTACTGGAGATTTCTGAGATGTAATCCTTCCTTTTTGCATAAATAGAAAATAGCATTATGTCTATACAGACATGATCAACCGTAATCTAATTTAATTTTACCCGTAGAAATTTGGGGGGGAAAAGCTGTTTTGATTATAATAGTTTGAGCTTTAATAGTTTTTTTTAAATCTAAATGTGTCAGCAAACTTAGGCAAATCAGAAGGGAAACACAACCAGATGAGCTAATTCTGCTTTATTGTCAGGTTACATTAGGTCTCATACCGTCATTTTTAACAGTCTGATGTGCTAGAGCAGATCCTTCTAAAGTTTCTTTGCTCCCCCTTTTATCTGATTGTTCTCTAAGCAGTATTTTTCTCCGCATCTGCCAAGGTGATTCCTACATACAGTATTTCACTGTAATAACACGTGATAAGTAAATAGATTAATATGATGTAGATAATAAGAGATTAATATTACCATTCAAGTCATCAAGATATTTAATTTTAGTAGCATAATATTGCATTAAAAACAATCTGGTCCCACACAAGGAATCAAGGCCACCCAGAACAATGAATATAGAAAGCCATATAAATTGAAATAATAAATAAAATAAATTACTATCATGTCTTTTTTCTGCTCAAAAATTGTAGAGGGGTTTCAAAATCGTAGACATTATTTAATGAGTTGAGACATTGAAAACACAGTTATTTCTCAGAGATAATCTTTCATTCCATTTTTAATCTCTGCAAAAGATCTTCAGGTATAACTGAATCTACTTGTGCCCATCCTAGAATGAATCAACAAAGCCACAAGCACAAGAGAGCTATTCTGCCCAAATATCTGAGGGTTCCTTCTAGTTGGCTGCATGAGGAATTTGGGTCTTTCTCTTATGTATTTAAACTACAATCCTCTCCTCTTAGCCACAGGAGGTATTCCTCATCAACATTAGGATGTGTAATTTGAATTCACTATTGAACAGGATAGAAGAAATGAGAGTTGCATTTTTACGTGACACTGCTTTCATTTTTTGTTGATTTTCTTATTATAACATAGAAAGTGGATCAAACATGGTCATCATGTGTGATTTTTAATTTCTCCATAACATATGATATAAATAGAACCGTTACAAATGGAAAATTAGGACAGCTCAAGGTATACCTTTGCTCTGGGGAAATCCCTTTGGTTTTGAAATCATGCCCCCAGGTTGAGGCTCCTGAGTCACTGGGGATTTCCCACTAGGCTTCTTGGTATGGCCAAAGAGATACAATCCTCGGGGATTACCACTTAATGCTGGGGATTCCCACAGGTACACATGGCCAAGAAGTCCCTGAAATTTACCCAATGTGCCTGGGGGTCAGGTATTAATGGGGATTTTTTTTTTTTTACCCTGCACTTGGGCTCTACGGGAATAGTACATCTCAAGATGTTGTAAAAAAAATCAAACTATAGCCAAAGGTACAAACTCATCAGAAGGTGCCACCAAATCTGCTACATTATTTAAACATGGAGTGCAACATTTTTTTGTAGAAGTTCCACAATCAAAATATGGGAAATAATGTTAGAAAACCAAAACCTATTCTGAAATGAATAGAAATGCTAAAATTTGAAATAGCTTAATACAATTAGTGATGTTACATTTTAAAATATTATTACTGTTGTTTTATTTTCAATAGATTCCTTGAATTCTTTCTTTGCTTATTTATGGGGGTGGGGGTGGAAGGGGTATCGTATTTTATTAATTCCACTTTGCTACTACATGGATGTTTCTTGTGATTTTATTATTGTTTTCTTGACAATATGATTCTAGTTAACCAGGGAACATGCTGTTAATAAGGTAGCATCACGTATGACCAATCAAGTGTAAGACAGAGTCATCTTATCATTATAGTAAGAACAACAACATTTGCCTTCAATCTGCATTGTGTACCTGACGTTGCCAGATAGCTAAACTCAGTTAACTGTGTGAGAGCGTAATATTGGTAGTTCAATATAAGGATGGGAAGAATTGCCCTCACTTAAAGACAGTGTCAGCTGTATTTTCAAAGCTTTCAAACATCTGGAAAAGGAAAGTGTTTTTAATCATTCAAAAGTGTCTAGATGGAAATATTTTTCCCCGCTAAATATTGTAGTGTAATATCTTTTTTAAAAAAATGCTTTTTAACTGGTGTCTTGGTTTCAATTTGTAATATCCTTGAATTGCATAAAGAAGAGTGCCTAAATAATAATTCACTGCATTTCATTTATAGAAGCTTATAGTAGCCCACCACTTTAGCTAGATACTGTATACTGTTTAAACATTCTCATTCCTCTCTTTGTATTAATTATGTTACTTCTATTGAAATCATTTATTTATATATCTGCTACATCAGGCAGACTTCCCAATCATATCTTATCACAATCTAATTCTGGCTTCAGTGCGAGATAAATTCCATATCACTGAGTTTTCCCATCTGTGATAGTAGAAAGGCTTTTGGTGGTTTCAGTGAAATCTGGACTGCAACTGGCTATGTTGAGTACGTACTGAAGAATATAATTTTTTTCTTGCCAAAGCTGATCTGAGCTTAGCAGTTGTGTTCTGAAAGAAAAAAAACACACAGCTAAAATGTTGCTTCTATGATTTTAGATTCTGTTAATTTCTAGGATTTCCCATGTAGCACACAAAACTGTTAATCAATGCCCGAGTATATCCAAGACACTGCACGATAATTAAATGAAATCACTATACATTTTTGGGTGAAAAGGGATCTTAAAAGACATTTTCCCCTCCAATTTTTGTCATTCCCTATATTCATAAATAACAGGTTTAGCGAGAAATATATACAGCTCTCAACATTTAGAAATATTTTTTAAAAGTACCTTGTTAAAAATGTTGCTTGTTATCTAGAATCAAGAGCTGCATGCCTTGAATATAATTCATTGTACTTTTAATTGCGTAATTTGGTCCGGTAATTAGAGTGCTACTTTTAAACAATAGCTTAAATGAGACAAGTTTAAGAAAACATTAGTTGTACTAAGATTTGGAGATATAAGCTAGTGGTAGAGGTTAAATTCTCAATAATATGACCTAGTGCAGCAGCATTTTAGTAAATTGGTACATAAACATCTGCTCGAGGAATTCAGAAATGACATCATAAAGAATGTATGCAAAGTTTTAACTGAAAAAGAGCGATGCTGCAAATACGCCATGTCTTTTCAATCTGAATTAATTTTTTTATGTTTGAATAGAATCCTTCTGTCCATGTGCCTGCTCAACAAAGCATTTCAGCTGTAATGCCCTTTCACTGTACCTAAACATTTTCCCTAGGTCATTGAGTAAGACAATACTTACAGTAATACAGTATGTGTGATATGTAATTATCTCGACAATAATTTAGTTTTTGTAAACAGTTTTATCATAAAACACCCATAAGAGGCAAGATGAATTTGATTCATTCTGTGTGTAGAGCATGTGAATCATTTAATAGACCATTACATCTACTATATTAGACTCCATTCTTTTTTTTTCTTCTTCAGAGCCTTTCATTATAAGACTGACTTTAATGGAAAGAAGTTTAACCTTCCCTCCCAAATAGACTGAACTCCATAATAGTGTAAACATTCTCATTATAAAATAAAATCCCCTTCCTCAAGGGCAGCACCTTAATTATGTTGCAGGAACAGTTCTTTGAAACTACAAAAACATGCTTTCTCCTGTTCGTGGTCATTTTTTTTTTTTTATCCTCTTCCCCTTTATTAAAGCTGGTCAATCATACTTCTAAAACCCGTAACCTGGTAAAATAAATCATGTTTGATTCATTGTTAATTTTGGAGTTTATTTTAATCACGCTGGCAAAGAAGTCATCAGTAAAATTGCTGTTGGTTTATAAATAAGATAATTAGAGGCTTTGCTCCTAAGTACTGTTCACTGGTGTTGTGGCTGATTTTATTGCATAGTCAAACCCCTTCGTTCAATTTTAAAATTGCCTTTTGAATGAACTGCACTAGGAGCATGCTAAAATGTGTCACTATTAATACCTTAGCTCTCCTATTTCATTGTCCAGTTAATAAATGCACAATTAGTTCCTTAATAAAAAGGGGTCAAGGAGTTTTGTTAGTTTTTAAGTGAGCTGAAGCCAAACATTTCAAAGAGACTTACTGTTATGAATGCTACTGGGTATTAATGATACAGCCCTTAAACTGCATGTTATATATCTTAAAGCATTCATAAATGTACTTGCCCTGGAATAATTCCTGTTGCATTCTTTAGAATAGGCTTGAGGGCTGTACCATAAAATATTTGCAAAAGGTATAAAAGTTAACCCATATTGTAATATGTTTGCTTAGTGCTATGTGTAATTAAAGCCACTATGTCCTGTTCAATAAAGCAGACTGAAAAAAAATTATTCCAGGCTTTAACATTATCTATAAATCTATCTTTTGCCTACAGAATTAGACCATTTAAGTTCCATTTTACCATTCACAGTCTTTTAGGATGAACTGAAATCATTGAGGCCTGCAGCCAAAAAAAACTATTTCTTGACTTAAAAATGCCAGAAGAAGTAATCTCAGAGCAGCCTGTAGCTCATTTGTTACCTGCATGTAAGCATTCCACGGTTCCGTGTTAATCTGATACCTCATAGTAATTACATTTACATTTCTACTAAGTGCTGGGAATTCATTGAATTTAGGAGCAAATCATGCATACAGGTAAGCCTTATGATTATATGTTCCTTCATGTGTTTCACATGCAATCCTATCAACCTCGACCCGCTTTGATTCCAGCTGTTGGACAACTCCCATTAATTTTTTACAAGCATTTTTCTCCTTTTTTCAGAATGTGAATTCTTTTCGTGATAGAAGTATGAAAGGCAAAAACCGAAAACAAAACAAAAAGAATCTTTGCTTTTGCAGTCTTAAAGAAAGTGTGTGCGCGTTTGTGTGTGTGCGGGTGTGTGTGTGTCCCTTTGTAACAGAAGGAATGTTTCTTATGTTTCTGCCTTCAGACAGTTGGCACACTTTTCATCTCAGCAGCTGCTTTCTCTTAAAGTGCAGTAGAGTGTAGGACTGTAGTGACATTAGCATTAATACTTCACATTCTGCTATCATATGCTGTCACTGTGAAATATGGATTTAGGTTACATGTGTTTGCAGACTTTGTACTGCTGAATTATGAAAGCTGACTCAGTTGAAGAATTGTGTTGTATTCAGAGACTGTGAACTGAACAATAAATGAACGCAGTAAGGAGACTTAGAGTAATCATAGTTGTTGCCATCCTATCCCTTGCTGCCTTACCCCCCCCCCCCCCACAAACACATACAAACACACACACACACATTTTGTTTCCCTGATATGTTTCTGTTTTCAGAGTTTGGAGAAAAGTACCTTTTGGTTAGCAGCTAAATAATGTTTTACACAATGGAATTTGGTTGTTAGTTAACCAGCTTTTTGGTTGCATTTCTAAAAATAGGAAGTGACTGTGGAATTAATATTACTATAGTCTTGGTTACACAGAAGTGTAGCAGGATTGTGTATGAGGCTAATATGGCTTGTTGGGCAGGTATAAGTTTTTAAATCTCATTGATTTGAGTCGGTACCTAATCATGGAAAGTTATTTTAAAATCCAATTTTATTGAATAATCTTAGATTCAGATACATTCCCTTGACTACGTAACACCCCCAGCTTTACAGTGCTTTTGTCCAACTTTGCTTCCCCCCTCCCTTCTAATTCTCCTTAAAAAGGATCCATCCTTATGCATTTTGGGGAGTTACTAAGAACTACTTTACATTTGTGTTTCCTGCATATCTTACATAAAAATGATGTTTGTTTGTATTTATGTACTCCATATGGATCCAGGCTGTTAGTCACCACACCTCAAAGATTCTGGGATGCATTGAATAGTTTTTTTAAAAGGTTATATTTTGAAACTACTGTAACAAGCAATAATCTGAGTCATTAGAGTGCAAAGATTGAGGAAGAATCCATCTAGTGTTTGTCATTTGATTAAATTTGAGAACAAAGAAATATTAGAACATATTGTAGTAATTCTAGCACAAACCAAGAGAGAGATGATTTCAATATGGAAAAAGGGATGAAATTAAGTGTTTCCTGATTATCAACAATATCTGCATCTTGCTTGCTGTTAGTGAAACTAGAGAGATTCTAGAGGACCAGAGAGATATACTGTAATATCAGTTTATTCCCTAAGTTGATTTGTTTTTCTTTTTTTAAAAAGAAATCCACAAATTTAATTAAACACATATTGTCAAACGAAAAGTAAAGTCAGTGAAAATACAAAAGAAAGTTTAAAGATATTCCTGTGGGAAATGGTGACTTTTTAAAGCAATTTTTCTTACTAATTTGCAAGAAGCAACACTAATATAAAACTCACAATTCCCTGTCATATTCTAGCAGTCAGAACAGAATTCTTGTTACACACATGGACACAGTTTATAAACTTTTCCAGGGCTTAAAATGGCAACTGAATTGGTTAAGAAAACATTTTATTTATTTATTTATTTATTTATTTGCTTATTTTTTTAAATTATATTCAATAATTTTAATAAATTTATATTAAATTTATTAAAAATATACCTAAGAAAAAAATGTTTTATGCAAGAAATTTTCTTTTTGTTTTTTACATCTTTTATCTATCTACATAGTATCTGTATAAGTAAATTTCATAAACTTTAAAAGCATTGCTATCAGTATATACTTATTTCTACTTCTTAAATCATATGGTTTGAATAATTATGCTAAAATACTTTAAAATAAAGTAATTTACAACAAGATCCTAGAAGATGTTGCTGCAAAGTATTCACATCCCTTGTAAATTCATGCTTAAGCACATTTAATATTTCAGGCTTTGTTGAATTTGACTTTATTACAATATTGCAATAAAATACACGTTGCTTAAATCATGTTCTCCAAAGGAAAGAAAACTACTTTTGAGAAAGTCGATGTTCTTCATTTATACTTTTTTTTTTAAATTGCCAGTCAAAAAAGCAGTGTGTTAACATACTTGTTCCTTGTCATTTATTTAAAAGCAGCAAAAAGAAAAGAATTTTTGTTTGTTGGCTTGTTTATGAAAGAAAGCTTTTTTCCGTGTTGTAAAAGTAAAGGCTATTGTCTTTCTTTTGACTGATCAGTTTATGACCACTGTGTTTATTCAAAAGAAACAAAATAATTGCTGAAGCTCTCTTTTACAAAGCTACTACACAGTTGAATTTTTCTATATGTTTGTTAACAGGATGCAGTCTCACTGAACTATGTCTGTGTATTCAGCATTAGCCACATGAATTATTTGTTCCTGAATTCTAGAGTCTCTCCTCTCCCCTTCCCTTCCCTTCCCTCCCCCCTCTCCTCTCCTCTCCTCCTCTCCTCTCCTCTCCTCTTCATGAGTGGGAGTTTCTTGAGGACTTGACAGGGTATTCAGAAAATTAATATCTTTGTTTGATCTTTAGGTTAAATAATTCATATTAAATTATAATTATTTATTTTTAAAAACTATTTCCATATAAACATTGAATCAATAGAAAGCGACAACTGCAACTTTTTAGAAAATTAGAAAATAATAATAATAATAATAATAATAATAATTGTTTTGTCCTTAAAATATGCATGCAAGTATGTATTTCCTGTTCTACACATTTAGTTCTTATTAATATAAACCTGTTTTTAATCAGAATTTTTAGCTGAGATCAAGACAGATGTAGAAACGAGAGAGAGAGAGAGAGAGAGAGAGAGAGAGAGAGAGAGAGAGAGAGAGATGCAGTGCAATATTTTTTGAAAGCACTGGTTTCTCAGTAGAGTGCTTAAGCATCAAACATACAATTTCTAAAGCAAAGCTATATAAACCTATTTGGCTTAAAGAGTGGCATGTCTATTATGGGCAAGGTCAAACAAAGAAATATGCACGGTGTGCACCCAAATTAAGCTTGGTGTTGAATTCAATTAAGTAAGTTAAAATGATTACTCCCCATTCATTTAATAATTTTTGCATTAAAATGTTTAGAAGGTCTCTGGAGATTACACCAAAGACTTTGGAGGCCCTGTGATCTCAAATTGTACATCCTAGATCATTCTTGGTACATTTGTGAACGTTTCTGAAGAGATTCTTTGCAAATCTAAGAGACAGCAGAGGAAAGGAAGACTGAAGTCCTGTTCGACAAGGGTACAAGCTTCCTTGACTTTGCATTCTGTCCATAATGATGTCTTACAAATTGGAGACTATCTTCATGAAATTGTCATCTACTAGATTCCTTCAAATTTCTTTGGACTATCTATATCTAATTTCACCAGAATTCAGTGAACAACAGTTTTCATTTTTAGGCTTCTTAGATTCCTCTATTTTATATTTAAATAAGAAACAAACTATTTTGTTCCTTCTTCTCTCCCAAGAGTTTGTGGCAACATACCTGGTTCTTTTTGTCCTGACCTTCAGATGATCCTTCAAGTTAAATTAGTCAGTGATTTCCTGATTCAATGAAACCTAAGTAAGGATCATTGCTGAATAATAAGTCAGTCCCTCCAGCCTTAGGATGGCCCTCTGATGCCTTGAGTAATTTTGGTTGTTAAGTGTAGGCGTATTTCTTCACACCATGTGGAAAACAAAGGTTATTAGAAAAGGAAAGGAAGTGTCTAAGTGTCAGGGAAAAGTAAAGGACATCACCATAAGGATGCTAAGTATTCTCAAAATATTAGTTACTGCTTTAGAACGTGTGTGCTTAGTTCCCTAAATTTTATCTTAATCACAGAATTAATGGCTCACTTTTGCATAGTGTTAAAGTAGCCAACTGGAGAGAGAGGGGGGAAAAACCCAACCAAACATTAATACTAAATTTGTCCCCAATTAACTTGAAACCTCCTTGATTTTTGAAGGATACATTCAGTCTTTCGTTCCCCAGATGACCCATTAAGATGAAGGCTGTTCTGGGAGATGATCCAACATCATCTCAAATGTGTGGGTTTTGGAGTTCATTCAGAAGGGCTGCTCCTTGGAATTTGAATCTGTCTCAAGGTCAGATCAGTTTATTTAAGCAGAATTTAAGCAAACTGTAATAAGATGAGGAATGCTTTTTGAAGGTCCTCAACTATACCACCATAGCAGACATGAAACCAAGATGCCAAATCTTGCACAATCTGCTTTACTAAAATTCTGGATATCAATAACTAAACAATTAAGTGGCAACCAACCAGAGATCAAATCAACACATGGTTTTCTCCACTGGTACAGTTCTAAGAAATTATGTTAATTGATTCTAAAAAGTAAAGTAGGCTTATCTATATATTTAAAAAAAATACCCCAAAAAAGATCAAAAGATGATTTTACAATCATAAATTACCATCTACCATCACATCTTCTCGTTTAAAACCAGCTGCATATCCCATCATCCCTACCTTTTAATTACATGCTATTTTGACCATAACTTACAATCTCTAATAATGATTACTCCACCTTTAACCAGAACAATATGAAAGCTTGTATTTTCATCACTCGTCCAACACAAATATATCTTTTTTTTGTTTAGTTAGATGCTTTGCGTACATTCTTTTATGTCAGGATATCCCAGACTTTGTGCTGGTGGGGACTGGTTTGTTTCACTACCTTTTGTCAGACTTTTATTTGTTTTTTTATTTACACAGGCACAAAATAGAGACAGGCTTTTTTTGCTCATGTACAAAGTAGGTTTTTTTGTTTTTGTTTTAGGTCACCCAATCTCCAATTGCTGTAGCTTGAAGCTTTGAGAAAATCCCTATCCTTTTTTCTTTTCTTTGTGATCAGACTGCTGATGAGATCCTGACTGGAGTACTTGGGATAGAGAAATATCTCTCTATATATCTCTTATCTCTATCTCTATCTCTCTAATCTAGATAGATAGATAGATAGATAGATAGATAGATAGATAGATAGATAGATAGATAGATA
>NW_015386935.1:362157-376824 GCF_001527695.2 Protobothrops mucrosquamatus
ATGATTTATTATGAGTAGGTAAATTGAGGCTTGCAGTGCATTACTCTAAAGCAGAGGTGTCAAACTGCCAGTCCACGGGCCGGATGCTTCATGGCGAAACCACGCCCACCCCTTTGCGGGCAATGGAAAAAAATTGCAATACGTCGCGACACGTCACATGACGTTGTGAGTTTGACATCCTTGCTATAAAGCTTTCAGGGTGGCAAAGGAGCGACAAGAAAAGCTTTTGTGAGCTTATTCATTGAACTCTTGTGAACTGAAGATCCACCACAGAGGAGTGAGGTTTCCCCTCAAGCTTCATTTTGGGTATATAATTTTTTTATTAAAACTTTTAAACAAGAAGATAAAAACTATTGCAAATGAATATAAAGTAAGGAAGAAGAAGAAGAAGAATCAGGAAATCAAGAAAAAAGCAAAAAGTGCAAGAAAAGAAAAATTGAACTAAAATAGAAAATAAAGAAAAAAAGATTTCAAGAAGTGGCTTCCAATATTCTTCCCAGCAATTTTAAGTACAAATACATTTTAACCCCTCTCTCTCTAAAGTTCCATCACATTATTCTTTTTTTCTACAATGTACCCTATTTAATCATCAAACCAAAAATCACAAGTTCGTTTTCTTTTTCAAAAGTCCATAAGAGGTTTCCGATCACCAATAAATGTAGATAAGAGGTCCTATCCTGGCGACTTTAAAATCTGTGGACTTCAACTCTCAGAATTCCCCAGCCAGCATGAAACTGACACCATTTGTGTTGGGATCCCAATTTGTATGTTCTCTGGCATGACCTGAGCTGGATAAGGTCCAGCCCCTTTTAGATAACTTTCTCAAACCACTGAGGTTTGATAAATTTCTATGCAACTGGAAAAAACATTTCAACGATCATATTTCAGTAATGATGTGGAATGTATCACATCAAATACATGTGAATATATTATGTTAAAAACGTTTCAGTGTTCAAGCAATGTAATAAGTATGGGGTGGAAAGCGGTTATCTTTGGGACAGGCTGTTACAAATCTATTATTTTAATATGGAAGGACAATAAGTTTGTAGTGAGGTGGAAACTGAGGTTGATTCATGTTAAAATGTTATGTTCCTTCTTTTCTTTCTACATGCCTACTAAGTCCTACTAAGAATGATTTTTCCATTGGAATATAAACTGGGATGAGTTCCTATCTAGAACAGAGGCAACAAAGCTTCCCTGGATTGATATATACCACTTCGGTGTTTATATTTTAGCTGGTAAATTCAAATACAAGTAGTCCTTGACTTACAACCATTCATTTAGTGACCGTTAGAAGTTACAACAGCACTAAAAAAATTGACCATTTTTTTACACTTAACGCCCTTTGCAGCATGCCCATGGTCACCTGAACAAAATTTGGTTGCTTGCCAGCTGGCTCATATTTACAATGTTCCAGGGTCATGTGATCACTTATTGCAACCACCTGACAAGCAAAGTCAACGGGGAAGCCAAATTCATTTAACAACTGTGTTACTAATTTAACTGCAGTGCTTCATTTAAGAACTGTGGCAAAAAGGTTGTAAAATGGAGCAAAATTCTCACTTAACTGAACAATAGTTGCTTAGCAATAAAAATTGCTAAGTCGTAAGGTGAGGACTATCTGTACTCTATAATAAAGATATTAATTTTAGCGAAGAGCTTTTTAAAGGCATATTTTACTGAAAAGATACATTTTTCTCTTTGTCTGTCTGTCCAGAGTGAATTTTCTGTAATGATATAAAAGACTTTTTCTTATTTCTGAACATGTTTCAGTGTATGTAAAGCCTGATTCGATGTGTCTTCCTGATCCATTACGCTGTTTTAAAGAGGTACATTGTCATATTTTTAATATTCTTATAATATTTTTATAAAAAGCTATCTTGGTCCATGAGAAAAATCCCAAAGCCACAGTTGAATGATAATTGATCCAAAAAGAGTAGCCAGGTTTTAAAGTTTGCCAAAAGACTTATTCAGGCACAAAGTTTTGGAAGGCAAAAATTAGGATAGCATGTGGGGAATTCTTACTAATTGGGATAGGTTGGGCAAAGTCTCCTGGAAGAGTTTCTCCAATTTAGCCATCTGAATTTGTTTAAATGTAGAGGGCAAGAACTGAAGTTCTGCTAATGTTCTGCTAATGAGCAGTGGGTTCTCATCCTTAATACTACTCTTCCATCTTTGGTTAACACAACAGCAACAGAACAGATTCCAGAATGTTTTAGAATTGTGGAACTTTAATGGTGTAGCTTCACCATAGATTCAAGGAGAAGTAGTACTTCAGTTCAGAAAGGACAATGATTCCATTGAACTTCTGGAGAAAGACATGTTCGCCTGTTCTCACATTTTATTCAGTGTGCGTAATTCATTTGGGCTCTACAATTTGGAAGCAAAATGTATTTATCCTTTTTCTGGGGAAAAGAATTAATTATCCTCAGTAGGTGGGAAATGAGCTATACCAGTTCCAGGGCATGATTTTTCTCCTAATCTCTGGGAGAAAAGGGGAAACAAGAGTACTTTGATTTTGAATCCTCTGCCCCTAGAGTTTTTCCAAGGGCGTAAGACAGGAGTGTCCAACCTTGGCTACTTTAAGACTTGTGGACTTCAACTCCGCAGAATTCCCCAGCCAGCATGTGAAATGGCTGGGGAATTCTGGCAGTTGTAGTCTACCTGTCTTAAAGAGGCCAAGGTTGGACACCCTCTTCAAATGCCTCTCCCCTCAGGAAATTCCTTTAGCTTTCTTCACAGAGAAAGTTTATGAGGCTAGATCTCTCACTTTCTCTTGATTCTCAAATAAAGAAATCAGATATAGACGATAAAAAAAATTGGTATGTCACCGTTCTGTATCATTTTATGTGAGAGTAAATCAAGTACACTTTTGAATAGCTGTGTAGCGGGATTACACCTGCTAACTAAATTGTTTAGTTAGAGGGAATGAACTGAAGCAAGAATCCCAGATTGCAATTAGAAAAATTAAGAAAATTCAGATTTTAATGTTTTGGCCACCTTGGATCAGTAGATGAGCAGAATATCTTCACTGAAGGGTAATGCTTTCCTTTGAATGATCATATCAGTTTTTCATACTGGGTTCTGAAACTCCTAGGTAGATCTGATTTATATGTTAGGAGGAGGTGAAGTGGGAAGATGCTGGAAGTAATGGTGTTTCATTTCCATTTACACTGCCACCTTGGACAAGGACACGTAACTTTCTTTTGCCTGTTACTCTATGTGTGAAATGGAGTGAATAATCGTGGTGATTCATACGTTGAGTATTCAGAGTATCAAACAGAATCTTCTGCTTGGAAAAGAAAAGGCCTGAAAATCAATACCAAGGTTTGTTTGCAGTATTACAGCAGTAAGAAATAAGTTGTCAAAATGGAATAGTGTTAACCGCTTTTTTTTTCCCAGTGCATATTTTATTTATCAGTGTGAACTACAACATATAATCTCCTTTGGATGGAGTTTTTGCTACAAGAAGAATAATGGCCGCACACTCAGCAGGCTGCACTGGGACGAGATACCATGCTTGCAGCATTTCTTTGCAACATAATTGCAGCATCAATGAACCATGAATTCAACCTAATTAACATAACTGGAACCACTGCAATCATGCTGCCATTCAATTTACTTTTTGAACGTTCTGGTGAAGTGTCAGGATTGCATTATTTGCTGTTGAAATGCTGCTGAGTACAGTCCACTTGGAATTTTTCAGCTGCTTTTCCTCCATTTTTTTTTTAAATGCCTCAACTTTTTTCCCCAGATTGATTTATTTATTGTTGGTGAAGGGGATATTTCATTGGCTGAGTGACTACATCTATTGAACTACCAATAGTTTTTGTTAATCTCTCTTCAGAAGATAATTAAGTACTTCAAGGGACAAGTTTAGGATTGTACTGCAGTGACAGTTTACCAGCTTGATGCCAAAGGAGAGGTCAGCAAATGGACCAGGTACAAATATTCTTAGCCTGTACTTTGTCTTACCGCTCAGTTGAAGTTGTGTAAAAGGTCTCTGAACATACGCAGAATGCCTCTTCAATTCTGCAAAGCCAGGTCACCGCTTTATTGTTATGTTGCTGTGCTTTCTCATAATTAGATGCACAAAATTGAATATTGGATTGGATTATCAGCCACCAGAATCAAGAGCCTTCTGATATCTCAGGTTTTTCTTTTTGCAATTAAAAAAACAACAACCATAGTTGTGCTTCTTAAAGCTTGGGGCGAATCAGCAAAGGCAATTTAAAAGCCTCTGTGTAGCCAAAATATACCAAAGTTTTAATTTACGGAGGCATTTGTTTTTTGACTCCCAAATAAACTGTTCTATATAATAGTTGTATGAAGTACCTGTGGGTGGGTGGCTGTGTATGTTTCAGTAAGTTAACAATAAAGAACAAAATTAATTAGATAATGGAGGGGGAAAGCATAGAGAATATCTTACAATGTTCACCTTCTTATATCCTCCCAATCTCAGATAACATTATAGTAGAATCTCTTTTATGAGTTTGTTGAAGACCAGCACACTCATCAGTAGAAGTACAAAATGTGTTTATTTTGGTACTGGAAGCTGTAAAATCAAATGTAAAATAGTCAAGGATGCAGCTCCCTCATATAGGTATATGTACAGTAAATCAAAGTATACCTGTAATGTATCTGTGAAATAATAAAGGTGGGACTAGAAAGACAGTGGTTCTATTAAGATCCCAGAGACTGTGTGTTAGAATAACAGTCACATTTGATGTTTCTATTCCTGTTATCTCCCTTTATCCTTGCTTCCCATAGCTTTCCTCACCTCCAAGTATCCCTTCTTGTTATCAACATTCCTTTGCCTCCCATGCATTTTATGGCTCAACTGGCATTTTATAACTTCTCTAAGGGGCTCCAGAAAGGTGACAGAGGTGTGATCTGCTTATGCTAACCCAAGCTTTTTTTTTAATGGGAGAGGTCATCAGTCAATCAGAATAGAGCTGAAAGGGACCTTAGAGGTCTTGTAATCCAACCCCCTGCTCAATCAGGAGACCCTATGCCATTTCAGATATGTGGGTGTCCAGTCTTTTCGTAAAAACCTCCAGTAATGAAGCACCCATTCTGATAGCTGTTTCACTGGTTAATTGTCCTCATCGTTAGTTGTTAGTTGTTAATTCCAGGTTGCTTCTCTCCTTGAATAGTTTCCATCCATTGTTTCTTGTCCTGCCTTCTGGTGCTTTGGAAAATAAGTTGAGCCCCCTCTTCTTTGTGGCAGCCCCTCAAATATTGGAATATCGCTATCATGTCAGCCCTAGTCCTTCTTTCCTCTACACTGGCCATACCCAAATCCTGCAACTGTTCTTCATATGTTTTTGTCTCCAGGCCCTTAATCATCTTAGTTGCTCTTTTTTGCACTTTTTCCCAAAGTCTCACCATCTTTTTTGTAATGTGGTGACCGAAACATGATGCAGTATTCCAGGTATGGTCTTACTAAGGATTTATAAAGCGATATTAATACTTCATGTGATTTTGGTTCTATGTCTCTGTTTATACAACCAAGGATTGTATTAACTTTGTTGGCTGCTGCCGCACGCTGGGTGGCTCATTTTTAAGTGATTGTCCACTAGGATTCCCTTTACTGGTTTTGAGCCAGTCATGAAAAAAAGTCATGAAAGTAGTTTGCTTAATTAAAAAAACAAATCCACCCTGAGTTTCTGCTGCCTGCCTCTTAGAGGCACAGGTGGTATTGTCATATGCACAGAGGTCTTTTCTTTTGGGGGAGGAGATATTCTAAATGAGAATTGACTAGCCCCCCCCCCTTTTAACTGTATCTTAGAAAAATTACTATAGATGCTCCAGGCTGAATTTGAGTGAAATTCCCCTCTGCTTAATCTCTCATGGAACCCTGCCAAGTTCTTGCCAGGGTTGCATAGAACCCCCTTTGAAAAACCCTAGGTCAGCTCATGCCTCTTTCTTCTTCATAGCTGTTTCTTCTTTGGTGAGAAATAGGCTAAGCTTCTCTACTCCTCCTTTAAAGCAATGGCCCCCAACCTTTTGGGCACCAGGGACCGTTTCCGGGAGAGAGGTTTTTCCACGGACCAAAGGGGGCATGGTTTCCTGTGCTGCCTGCATCCCACAGATGGGGCTTCGTTTGTTTGCACAGCCCGGTTTCTGGCATGCCGCGAATGGGTGTCAGTCCACGGACTGGGGGTTTGGGACCCCTGCTTTAAAGGATGAGTGGATCAAGTTATTCCCATCCCTACCATTCTGTTTGTGATGTTCTGGTGAGGGAAGGAATTGCCACTGGTAACATTTCCAGTTTTGCCTGGGATATGCCCAGCTACTAAGGGTTTCGTTTTAACAGTAGTTCGTGTATCCATGGGGCTATATCACAGGAGATGGAAACTGCAAATGTGGGAAATTGCAGAGTCTTGAACACTTATTGATATTTCATAGTCTTGATGGACCATGTACAATGGACGATTTGTTCCTGGCCAATGATAAAGCTATTCAGACCACTACTTTCTGGGCCTCCAATGCTATATGACATCACAGGAGTGTTTTAAATTCCTTCTCTGTTTTACTTTTTATATCTGTCATATAGTTATCTAAATTTTCCTTATTTAGGTTATTATACCAATTTTAAACATGTTTCTCTTTTAACGTAAGATGTTTTGCACTCGTAAAATAAATAACTATCCTGCTTTCATGGAAGTCAGCATGACATTTCACATGAGCCCTGAGCTTGAAACCTGGTGTCAGGAGAGGATTCAATGGCCGGATTCACACATTCTGCCAAGCCATAATGTCATTTGCTAGGGTTTTCATTTTGTGTGTTGTAGAGTGTCATTTTAGTCATTAAAAAAAAAAATCTGGCTTCCATCATTGACTTTGCTTGTGAGAAGCCTGTTAGGAAGGTTGCACATAGTGCTCATATCACCCCGCAACAATGCGCCTGTCATAAGGACATGTCACTTGCCAAGTACCTGAATTTTGATCAGGTGACTCTGGAGAATGCTGCAAGGGTCACAATTGTGAAAAACAATCAGAAGTCACTTTTTTCAGTACTGTTGTAACTTCGGTCACTAGATAAATGATTATAAGTCAAGGACTACCTTTATACATTGTTGCTGAAAATCCTAACCTATGCAAGTTTCCAGTATGAGTACTTAAATTCAGAGAGAAAATCTTTCGTTGTAAAAAGGCTTCAAATCGAGACACGAGACATTTTCCCATAAACCAGTTTTCTGGTTCTACCCTACAAATTCCTGACACAATTCTTGCCTTTTTTTCATTTCATTCTTTTTATTTAATATATAAAATATAAAATACAAAGAAAAATAGAAATAGAAATAGGAGATTAAGGGAGGGAAAAGGAAGAGAAGGTGTGAGGTACAAGGGAAAAGAGAAAAAAAGGTGCTGGCTTCTGCCTCTTTTTAGCACAGTACAGGATAAAAGTTTTTAGCCTCAATTTTTTGTTTTTACACATTATTATATAACAGCAAAGCTATCTAATCGACAAAACCAAGGTCAAAATTACATTTTTTTTCATCACAAGCACAAATGAAAAACATACTCAAATATATTCTCTTTAAATAGAATGATCAATTTAACCATTCCTGCTTTATCTCCCTTGCTGTGGAAATAGTATGTATTTCTATTTGCACCTAATAATCTTTGTAAATTATCACCATTTTTATTAACAAAGTTAACTATTTACTTTCAAATTCTTTGACCTTACTGGGAAAAGCACTCTTTTTTTTCAACCCCTTTTTTAAAAGAAAAATGCTAAACTTTCTTTAAATACATTTCTAAAATCAAAACTTTCTAATACTTTTTTTCCTTTAACTTCTTAACTTCAGTATTGAATTTAGCTCCCACATTCCAAACTACCCTTCTAGAATATCTTTCCCCCCCTCCTTTTGTAAACATCCTTTTTAGAATATAAAGTTTTCTTTAAACTAGTACATCATATTTTTTTAACTTTCTCTTAACACAAGTACTCTCAAATAGATTTTCATTTCAAATTTTGGATTAAGACTTTCTTTCAGTCACAAGTATAAAATAAAGAAAAATCCACCCTAAGTCCATTTTTTTTAATATATATCATTTTGGTGAGCCTCCCCCCCCCCAATCAGTACCATCCAGGTCAGATCATAGTTCAATGAGCTGGTTATGAAATGGGCATCTGATTCTGATATCGCTTCCATCTTCCAGTCTTTTTCATCTGGAGGCCCTGTACCCTGTTGCTACTTGCAGATGTGGTATTTATAGCTTCCTCCTTAGCTTTACGGGAATAAAGACGGCAGTGAGTAGTCAGACCCAAAGTGATAACAATGTGTCAACACTGACCTTGCTTCTTCTGGGCTTTTTGCTATTAATTACATTCATTTCTGTAGTGTTTGACAACTCACAATGTAGGTTAACCTCTCTCGAGTACTCTACAAAAATTCCTTCAAAGGCATTTTTACAAATTCCTTGTTAAAAATGATTATCCACACTCTTTTTGAAGTAATGACAACAATTTATCCTATTTTCAGGCTAGCCTTGCCAAATATGAATGAAGTATTTTGAGGTTAAATTGAGATAAGATGCAAGGGAGGGTAGGGCTATTACCTGCTTTTACTGTGTTCAGTCAGTGTGTGCGGTAGGTTTCCATAGAGAGCCATTTTGGTCTAATCATGGTTAAGGCACCAGGCTAGAAAGCAAGAGACTGAGTTCCTGACCAGGAATGCTAGTTGGGTAACCTTGGGCCCAGTCATTCTCTCAGCCCAACTCACCTCACAGTGTGCTTGTGGTAAATGTAGGAGGAAGAAGGTATGTTGGATATGTTCGCTGCCTTGAGGCAAGATAATAAATAAATGAATAAGATAAATAAATAAATAAATAATTTTTTCCATAGCATTTTTTCCCCATAGAGAAAACTCATAATGTAATTCATACTTGTCAGTCTTTACAAAAAAACACTGCTCCTTTGTCACTGCACGGCAGCTAAAGGAAAACATGGCTCTTGCCCATAGCTTTTCCATCTTTCTTCTTGGGTGGTTTCCTCATTAATGACTTCGGTATCGTCATAGCCTCACAAAACTGAAGTGGTAGAAGCCTCTCCATGGCAAATAATGGTTGACTGACTCTAGAAAAATGCTAGAAGTCACTAGTAAGGAAATGACTTAAGCCCACTGTATCCTGGAGCAGGGAAAATAAATGCTTAGCAATGTACGGAAGCATCCCATTGTCTGTTCAGTGGCTCACCTGAGGCACAGCATTGTGCATATTACCTCTTTCTTAGATCAAGGATGGACAGTTTTTTTCAGCTAGGAGCCATGTGTATTATAAAGAAAAGAAAGAATGGAAAGGCTTCAGGGACATTTGTTAAACTGCACCTCTGTATTTTTGAGGACAGAAGTGAAATAGTTATATTAAGTCCTACAGAGTTTTAACCCATCTATTTTGCCTCTCATTTTAACAAACTGCCATTCAAAATCACTTTATAGTGATTTGTGTTTTTACTAATGGGTTTATGCTGCATAAAGGGACTGGACTTCATGTGCTACACTTGATTTAGAATAAATTCTCGTTCCCTCCCCCTTCTCTCTCTCTCTCTCTCCGTCTCTCTTTGTCTACCTACCTACCTACCTACCTACCTATCTATCTATCTATCAATAGAGAGAGAAAAAAATCTTTCAAAAAAGCTATCTATAAATGGATAAGTAAAATTATTTTCATTTATTAGATTTTTTATCCCACCTTTATTACAGCATAGGCAATTTAAGGTGGTAAACATACATAATACTCCTTCCTTCTCCTATTTTACATACAAAACCAACTCTATGAGGTGGCTGGAGTTACCCAACATCCAGCCACAATTAATGTTCAATATAACATTAGTTATATTGCCAGAGCATAGAACAACTCAAAGAAGTAATACAAGATTGGAAAACGTGGAGAGACCTGGCCCATAGAATTGCCAAGAGTCAGACATGTCTAAATGGATAATATCATAAAATTAGTAAAAATAATAATAATAATAAACAGGGTTCATTGAATTTTTTACATGATACCAGTTCTTACTTTGTAGTAGGCAAAGGTAATTTAAAAACTTGTGGGTGGATGTTTTTAAGGCCCTTCCATTGATCAAATTGTTATGTAATTAATGTTTGTCCAAGTATGAAAAGTATGTTAGTGCCACTTAAAAGATTAATTAAAATGGATTTTAAAAAGGATGCCTATTCAGAATGTTATTACTATTGTATACACAATAATGTGAAGTCACAGCTGACAGTTCTTTAGCAGGTGTTGATTTTCATACACATCAAGTTCTTCCCAAGAACCTAGAATGTCATAACGTATCAGTGTAGTATATGTGCAGATCCAAGCAGTGTAGCCTTTTGTATTTGACAGATGGAAATTTTGACAATGCACATATTTTCTAAGTGCCATCCAAGATTTTTTGGTATGGCACCCAGTGTGCCAATAACCACTGGGACCACAACAGTTGGTTTATGCCACAATCTTTCAGTTCCAATTTTCAGATCTGCTTACTCGGTGATCTTCTCCAATTCTTTCTGTTCTACCCTCCTAGTACTGCCATATCAATGCCACACGATCTGTTTTTCAAAAAAATAGTTAAATCCAGTAGGTTGTAAGCCAAGACTTTCATCAGATTGTATTCAGAAATCCCACCATATTTCAACCTGCTCCTTTTCAACTGCTTTGTCATCTCTACGTTGCCACCAATTTTTCATTACTGGCACATGATAATGTTTGCAGATATACCAGTTAATCATTTTTGGTGGCTGAGTTATGTCATTGTTTATGCAGTAATCAGTTTGTGTGATCTTGTTTAAGCTGACTATATGTTGGCCTTCCTGGGTAGACCAGACAGGAAACATGACTAGATGAGTTAAATCTACTTTATTTTGTAAGGCTACATTAATAGAATCTTGCAAGTCTGAGAGTGCAAACTTCCCGCCCACCACTTTTAACTGCTAAGGCGCATTAGGACGAGTCCTTCCTAAGCTTCTTTCTTGACCATTAACTGATTATGGCTGGGATGTCAAACTGCTGGCTCACGGGCCGGATGCATCAGGCTGAAACCGCGCCCACCCCATTGCCGGCAATGGAAAAAAAGTTGCGATATGTGGCGTTGCGAGTTTGACACCCCTGGATTATGGGCTCCAATCTCTCTAGTTTGATGGCTTTCTAGCCAGCATCTTTTCTCCCCTTTCCTCAAGGTTATCTATGCATTCCATTACAATAGGATTCACTGTTTCTTCTGTTTCATTGCACAATCTGCCTTTTGAATTATTTGATGATATTGTTTTTTCCCCAATTCTGGCCTTGATATCATTAATCCTGATAACTTCCTCTTGAGCAACCAAAGTCAAGCCCTCAGAGGTGAGCTCTGTACTCAGGAGGCCGGTTGAATTTGGATCTCCCTGGTTCAAGTTGAAAATCTTGCTCTGTGCTGAACCCCCTACTGTACACTGGTAAATACATGGTCAAACACGCTAGGTACTGCCAGCTGGGGAGCTATTACCCATAGCAAAAAATCTTACCCTTTTAAAATATTAATTCATAGATGTCAGTAGAAGTGTAGGATGTATACACAAAAAAATGAGGGCCAGTTTGGTGTAGTGGTTAAGATGTCAAGCTACAAACCAGCAGATAGTGAGTTCCAGTCCTGTCTAGGAACAAAGGCAGCTGAGTGACCTTCACTGAGTGCTAGGAAGGTGCAAGAGAAGAAGAGGCAGAGCCTGGGGGGGATTTAAGAGAAGACTCAGCCTAGAACCAGTACAAATCAGTCACAATTTAGTGAAACGAGGAAAAAAATAAACAGAAAACACACAATATCCTCCCTTGTTATGAAAAGTCAATGGTAATTCAGCCTATTATTTACTGTGCAAGAATGATCTTCATTAGTGCTAGAAGATATCTGTCTAGAAGCATCCCCAATGTAATTGTGTTTATTGTTTTATATAAGCTGCCTTAGGGAATCTTCTGAGTAAAAAGCATCACAAAACTAAATGTCTCACTGATACATAAAGGGGTATTTCTTGATTCTTGGTTTTAATCTTGGTTGCTTGTAAGTGCCTTCAGTAATTGCTGTTGGATAAGAAGAGTCTTCTTCTGAATGAGTGTTCATTTGCTTTCATAGAATTGTTACTAAAATTCTAAAAACCAAAAATACTAAGAAGTACTGCAATCCAATTTTAAAGAAGAAGGATCATAAGAATGAGTGAATGAGTGAAAGATTTAATGAACTTTCTTAGATAGTATGTCAGAGGCACAGAGTCCTTGCCATAAAAACCTTCCTCATGTAATAGGATAGTAAATTTGTAGCTCAGGTTTGAAATATTAGGAACGATGTTTGCCAAGTTTTTCTTCTTGCAGTTGTTTCATTCTCCTCCTCCTCCTCCTCCTCCTCCTCCTCATCATCATCATCATCATCATCATCATCATCATCATCATCATCATCCTCCTCCTCATCATCCTCATCCTCATCCTCATCAATGCTTTGACACAAAAGAATAAGATTTGCTTACAATTTATTTGTGGCAACCTGTCCTACCTGAATTGACCAGAATTGCTGTAGTTTGAGTGCCTGTTTCTGATTAGGTTTCCCAACTTGTTTGGCTATGTTGTTTCATCATAGATTATTCCTGCCTACAGTGTTGGTTTTCCCTTGTCTATGTGCAGATTATTAATGTGTCATCTATTACAGAATGCCAGACTTCTAGGGAATTCCCTCTCAATCCTGGATTTAGCTTGATCTGAAATGGTTACCTTCCAAATTGAGTCATGAATTGTGAAATTAAAGACTTCCCATCCTAGCTTCTGATTGCCAGTTGGTGTTCTTGTATGCATTCTGCTAATCTTCCCCCTATTTGTCCTACATAGTGGCTTTCATGGTCTTTGAACTACATGATGTAAATAATTCCTCTTCTGTTTTTTTTTTAATCATTGAATCTTTGGGTTTGTTTAAGATGCTTTGGAGGGATTTCATTAATTTGTGGGTTAGTGTGAAGTAATCTACTGCTGGTTTCTGAGACATTTTTATGTATGGGAGAACATGCTTTTTCCATGGATTATGCTGGTTATGTTCTAGCTTGATATGTGAAAGGACACTTTTTAATGAAGTTGTGTGGGCATTCATCGTGTTGAAAAATTCTGTAAATCAATCTATTTCTTCTCTTTAAAGTTCTGTGTTGCTGCAGTGTGTTTTTGCTTGTTTGAATACTGTTCTTAGACAGCTTTTCTGCTGAATAGTTGGAATGTTGCTCTAGTAGTCTAGTGTAGTCAATTAAGCAAAAAATGCCCTATTCTAGCAGTCTAGCAGTCTATAGCCTTCCTTGATTCATACTCTTCCATTGCATATCCAGTGAAAATGCAATGAGGGAATGCCTCCCACTGAGCTAGCCAGGATGGCTTCAAAGTAATGGGAAAATGTAGAATGGGAAACAGCAATACTAATAGTAGCACCTTGTACCATTGGCAATAATAACATAGCTCCAAACCACTCAAGAGAAATTCTCAAGTATAAATTAGAGAAATGAACAGCTAGCAGAAGGATTAGAAATTGTAAGACTGGTGTTGTAACAAGAATGAGCTGCAGCAAACAGCGATTTTAGTCCTCCTTACAAATCTAGCAAAAAGGAACTTCAAAGTTCTGGTTTGGTTTTAAACTAATCATACTTATTTCTGGTAGTCTAAACATACCTGGACAAGCTATAGTTAATTCCAACTATTGTTAATGTCAATAAATCAACTTCAAATCACAGGCTTTGAAGCTAGCTTGTTTTGCTTAATTTTAATTAAGAATAACCACATTTCAAGTTGGAGAGAATGACAGACTCTAGCTTAGAGAAGTAAATGTCTCAAAATATAATGCAATGGGGAAATTATAAATGTGTTCAATGCATTTACAAATAAAAATAAATGGATGCTGCTACCAAGGTTTAGCCTGTTTTCTGCCCTATGAAGCGTAGTGGCGACTAGGAATGACTCCCCCAGTTCTAGATCAACAGTAGACTGCAAACTGACAAATGAAGAAAAACTTAAATCATTTCATGTCGTGTTAAAATGCATCTCGTTGCTCTTGGTGAAAGATACATAGTCTTACATGTCACAAATGTCCTTTATGCTCAGGAATTGTAATGATACAAAACTACAAATAATCATATATAAAAATTATCCTATTCTATAGATTCTAGAAATCATTTTGAGAACTAAAAGCTGAGCAGTAGTGTATAAACACTTTTGAACCATTTTGAATCCTCCGCCAATTTTCAACAGAGGCCATTGTCAAAGATTGTACCATGCTTTAGGATTCTGTGCAAATGCAATGAACATGTTTTACAGTGTAATCCTATGGTCATTCATGAGATAGTAGACATTATTGGATTGGTGTGGTAGAGCCCATGTTATGATCCTCTATAACAGACATGTCAAACACAAGGCCCGGGGGCCGGATGCGGCCCACGAAGTGGTTTCATGTGGCCCGAGAAGCCATCCTGGAAACAGTGAGGGAACGGCCCCCACTGCCTTGGCCCTGGCCCACGCTGGCCAGGAGCCAATGTACAATTTTGTGGTGGCCATCTATGCTGAAAAGCATTCAGTCTTAGCTCCACAAGGCCATCTAGAAACAGCGAGGAACCAGCCCCTGCCGTGTCGGCCCTGCCCCCTGGGTGAATGCTGGGGAGATGTCACCCT